>NC_068434.1:31961190-32036190 GCF_023373465.1 Oncorhynchus keta | reverse complement strand
TAAATCCCCTCAAGCACTCCAAAAGCACTCTTCATTTATAGGGACTCTGGGGGGCAGACAGGCTGAAAGGGCTGAAAATGGTGGGGCCAATTTCAGCTGCACAGAGAGAGCATGCTACCATGGGGGGCTCTCGTCCAGCAGGAAATCTGCATCCCAAATTCTATTCCCTTTGCTGTATAGTGCACTACTTTTGACCAGGGCCCTCAGGCTCTACTACTCTACTGTTCAAAAGTATTACACTACATAGGGTATAAGGTGTAATTTGGAACACATACTGGCAGAGGAGGAAAATAGGTAGGAATATGATGTTAGCCCCAAATACGATAAGTTATATTAGCCACGGTCATCAACATTGTTAAAAGGTTTTTAAAACAATTCTAATAAATGCAGGAGTTGGACAATGAATGAAGATACCCCAAACCTTAGAGATCCCTGTTTATTCTCTATATTTTGGTTAGGTCAGGGTGTGACAAGGGTGGACAGTAGGTAGTACTCTCTCTCTCTCTCTCTCTCTCTCTCTCTCTCTCTTGCTCTCTCTCTCTCTCTTTCTCTTTCTCTTGCTCTCTCTCTCTCTCTCTTGCTCTCGCTCTCTCTCTCTTTCTCCCTGTCTGTCTGTCTTTCTCTCTGTCTGTCTGTCTGTCTGTCTGTCTGTCTGTCTGTCTGTCTGTCTGTCTCTCTCTCCCTCTCTCTCTCTCTCTCTCTCTCTCTCTCTCTCTCTCTCTCTCTCTCTCTCTCTCTCTCTCTCTCTCTCTCTCTCTCTCTCTCTCTCTCTCTCTCTCTCTCTTGCTCTCTCTCTCTCTCTCTCTCTCTTTCTCCCTGTCTGTCTGTCTGTCTGTCTGTCTCTCTGTCTCTCTCTCTCTCTCTCTCTCTCTCTAGTTTTTGTATATCTATGTTTTCTTTTTCTTTGTTGGCCTAGTATGGTTCCCAATCAGAGACAGCTGTGTATCGTTGTCTCTGATTGGGGATCATAATTAGGCACCCTTTTTCCCACCTTCAGTTGTGGGATCTTGTCTTTGTTTGGTTGCATGTATTTTTTGCACGACGAAGCTTTTCGTTCGTTGTATAGTTTTTTTTTTTTTTTGCTGGTTCACATTTTAATAAAATATGATGAACTCAAATCACGCTGCACCTTGGTCTTCCCTTAACGACCAATGTTACACCATCAGGTATTGAATGAATTATAGCACATAAAACATTTTACTGGTATGGACCAATAATAAAATTCAGGGATTCTGGTGGGAATTCAGGTATTCAATTGATTAAAATCCTTAGAGAGCGAACAATGTAGATTTTTTAGGGCCGATGCCGATTTTTGGAGGTCAAGGAAGCAGATATTTAACATAATTAAATTAGAACATGTCAATGACCAAATTTCCCAGAGATAGCCGTGTACAGTATGCATTAATGCATCACTTTTTAAATCAAACAATACATGTGACTTTGGTAAAAACAATCTGACTATGACAACATAATGGTAATCACTTTATTTGAATGGTAACTCTCTTGATAAACTGGGTAAATGAAGATGGCATAGGCCTACTCACTGTTAGCCTGCTGATCATCAACATTTGCATAGAAGTATCACTTCAGCATGTCACACCTTATTGGAAGGACATAAAATAGGCACTGCTGTCAGTTTGAGAATATAAAAGAGCATCTATTCAATGCAAATGGATGCTTATGAAACTTGTATTTTTAGTCATTTTCCGTGTTCAGGATTCTTTAAAAAAAAAAATTGCTGTCAGAACACATCTCTAAACAACAGCTGCCAGGACGAAATTCGAAACAACTAATTTGGCGAGCGAGGCTGTAACTCCGCTTCCTTTCACATCTCCTCACATCTCTCTCCATCGCTCATATCACTGCTGCTGTTTACTGCTACTATGAGAACTAGCTCAATGGTGAGGACATTTGCTACCAAGACATACATGTGCATAATATCTAACAAGGAGAGAAAATGTAGGAAATGCTTATGAAACGTGCAAGGAGAGCAACAGGAGTTTGATTTTGGACACTGTTTGAGAATGAGCTAGCTTGCTCCTGATTTTCCCAGCTAGATATTCCACGGCATTGTGCATTGCTCGTGGCTCAGTCGGTTATTGGTGGCTGGCATAGCAGCAGTTTTGCTATGTAGAGGGACAATTGACTAATCTGATATAGAAGGGTCGATAGACTAGAGAAGACCAATATCGTCCCGATATATTGGCTCAGCTGATTATCGGTCGTTCTCTAGTTTTTTATTAGAATGCACTCGTATATACATTTTCTAATTGTACCAGGTTTTCGTTTTATATTTGATGTTAAAATGAAGGAAGTTATTTGTGTTTCCTTTGCATGAATACACTGGGTGTATTAAACACCCATTGTATTGATACAGTGCCTTGCAAAAGTATTCAACCCCTTGGCGTTTTTCCTATTTTGTTTCATTTCAACCTGTGAATTTTTAAATGGATTTTTATTTGGATTTCATGTAGTGGACATACACAAAATAGTCCAAATTGGTGAAGTGAAATAAAAATAATAATAATAAAAAATGTAAACCGGATATTAATGTATCCACCCCCTTTGCTATAAAGCCCCTAAATAAGATCTGGTGCAATCAATTACCTTTAGAAGTCACATAATTAGTTAAATAAAGTCCACCTGTGTGCAATCTAAATCTCACTTGATCTGACACATGATCTTAGTATATATGCACCTGTTCTGAAAGGCCCCAGAGTCTGCAACATTACTAAGCAAGGGGCACCACCAAGCAGGCGGCACGATGAAGAGCAAAGAGCTCTCCAAACAGGTCAGGGACAAAGTTGTAGAGAAGTACAGATCAGGGTTGTGTTATAAAAAATATCTGAAACTTTGAACATCCCCCGGAGCACCATTAAATTCAATATTAAAAAATGGAAAGAATAGGGCACCACAACAAACCTGCCAAGAGAGGGCCTCCCACCAAAACTCACGGACCAGGCAAGGAGGGCATTAATCAGAGAGGCAACAAAGAGACCAAAGATAACCCTGAAGGAGCTGCAAGCTCCACAGCGGAGATTGGAGTATGTGTTCATAGGACCACTTTAAGCCGTCCACTCCACAGAGCTGGGCTTTACTGAAGAGTGGCCAGAAAAAAAGCCATTGCTTAAAGAAAAAAATAAGCAAACATGTTTAGTGTTCGCCAAAAGGCATGTGGGAGACTCCCCAAACATATGGAAGAAGGTACTCTGGTCAGATTAGACAAGCGCAAACCCAACACCTCTCATCACCCCGAGAACACCATCCCCACAGTGAAGCATGGTGGTGGCAGCATCATGCTGTGGGGATGTTTTTCATCGGCAGGGATTGGGAAACTAGTCAGGATCGAGTGAAAGATGAATGGAGCAAAATACAAAGAGATCCTTGATGAAAACCTGCTCCAGAGCGCTCAGGACCTCAGACTGGGGCGAAGGTTTACTATCCAACAGGACAATTACCCTAAGCACAAAGCCAAGACAACGCAGGAGTTGCTTCGGGACATGTCTCTAAATGCCCAGCCAGAGCTCGGATTTTAACCTGATCGTACATCTCTGGAGAGACCATCTCTGGACACTCCCTATCCAACATAACAGAGCTTGAGAGGATCTGCATAGAAGAATAGGAGAAACTCCCCAAATACAGGTGTGCCAAGCTTGTTGCGTTATACCTAAGAAGACTCGAGGCTATAATCGCTGCCACAGATGTTTTGACAAAGTACTGAGTAAAGGTTCTGAATACTTGTGTAAATGTGATAATTCAGTGTTTTTTTATACATTTGCAAAATTGTGAAAAAACGCTTTTTGCTTTGTCATTGTGCGGTATTGAATGTAGATTGATGAGATTGATGAGGGCAATTTAAAAGAATAAAGCTGTAATGTAACAAAATGTGGAAAATGTCAAGGGGTCTGAATACTTTCCGAATGCACTGTATAGAAAAACTATAGTTCCTCACAGTAACCTATTTGAAAAATCTTTCCAACAATCTCCCTCTTGATAATCACCAATCCTCGGTGTGAAAGAGCAATGGAAGTTATAGGCCTACTGCTGCGTTGGCCTATAGGCTATGAGTTCCATGTGCTCATTTCTTTAGCCACCAATGGATCGCAGTGTATTTTTATTTTTTATTTATTTAATCTTTATTTATACAGGTTTTTATCATTGAGATAAAATCTATTCTTCAAGAGAGACCTGGTGCAACAGCCGCAGGGGGAACAAGGTTTCAGAAAAAACAACCTACATACACTAACAAAACAGCGTCCAATTTGCCCATGTGGCAGAGGCTGGTGATCTCGCATTAGTTGATTTTCAACTTTTAGGTTTGTATCATTTTTATTCTGATTTTTATGATTAACCACATGGCAATGATTTTGAGAAACAAAAATTGTATTATTGAAATTAAACTATTCCACAAAAAAATGTGCATATGAAAATATGAACTGTCACGCAGAACGGTAGAAATGGTAGGATAAATTATAGGCTACCCCAAACCTGAAACTCACGTGAAGCCTACGTTTCCATGGTCAGATTTAGCCTATAGGCTACATTGAAGCAAGGGAAGGCATCACATTCCTCATAAAATGAAATAAAACATTCAGGTTTCGTACCATTAGGAAGGTTTTTAAAATGCATACTGCCTCCAGCTCACATAGAGTACCACAGTATGAGTCATAATACCCATAAAACCTAGCGGCCAAACAGGGAAAGGGTTCCAATCGTTTTTCCACCATTCATTTTTCCCATAGGGGATTTTAGAAACACTTAAAATAAGGTCTTTGATTTGTGTAGGCTTATCCTGGTGTGACCTTTTGATAACCGTGTAAATCTCTCTCGGACAAGGTGACTTTTATCAATATATTCGGCTGTATTTACTTTCAGATTGAATCCAGCAAGATTTAAATGACAAGTGGATTGTGGGATAGGGAGACAGTATTGGAAAACGCGAGGCTGAATATGCAGGCATCTATAAAAGAGAAAAATAAAATACAGCACAGTGGGAAAATATTTTACAGCGCTGAATAATGTGGCTAATACACCATAGGACTGAATAGCAAACAGCACCAGTCAACAGTGGCTCAGAGTAAAGTTATATGTTGTAATGTAGTCTAGCTATGTGTCAATGAATATACCTCACACTGGGCTGTATTTAATGACAAGTTATAAGCCAGTTGCCTCCTTAAATGGTCAAAGGTTTGGTACCACCTCATTGCCCGGTGGAGAGGAGCTAGAGTTATGGCAGGGTCTCCTCCAGGGGCTGGTAGCTGTGTGAATGACGCTGGAGAGGTTGGCTACATCATCAGCCAGGGACAGGATCAGCACTTCCTGGCCACAACGATAGGTCATTCATACAGCTACACCAAGGAGAGGGGTCACTGATATTGTGTTATGTGTCTCCGAACATCCATTCCTGAAACTCACTCTCTCACACCTCATTGGATGTTACATTGTTCTATTTCCCATGTAGGACCTGTACTCAATCAAACCACTGTATTGGCACAATGAGGTTCGAAATACACTGAGGCCTCATACAAATCCCTCAGTCAGTCTGCTTCGGGCAGGCAGCTCCTATAACACAGTTTGTCTACTTCGGGCAGGCAGCTCCTATAACACAGTTTGTCTACTTCGGGCAGGCAGCTCCTATAATACAGTCAGTCTGCTTCGGGCAGGCAGCTCCTATAACACAGTCAGTCTGCTTCGGGCAGGCAGCTCCTATAATACAGTCAGTCTGCTTCGGGCAGGCAGCTCCTATAATACAGTTTGTCTACTTCGGGCAGGCAGCTCCTATAATACAGTCAGTCTGCTTCAGGCAGGCAGCTCCTATAACACAGTTTGTCTACTTCGGGCAGGCAGCTCCTATAATACAGTCAGTCTGCTTCGGGCAGGCAGCTCCTATAACACAGTTTGTCTACTTCGGGCAGGCAGCTCCTATAACACAGTTTGTCTACTTCGGGCAGGCAGCTCCTATAATACAGTCAGTCTGCTTCGGGCAGGCAGCTCCTATAACACAGTTTGTCTACTTCGGGCAGGCAGCTCCTATAATACAGTCAGTCTGCTTCGGGCAGGCAGCTCCTATAACACAGTTTGTCTACTTCGGGCAGGCAGCTCCTATAATACAGTCAGTCTGCTTCGGGCAGGCAGCTCCTATAACACAGTTTGTCTACTTCGGGCAGGCAGCTCCTATAACACAGTTTGTCTACTTCGGGCAGGCAGCTCCTATAATACAGTCAGTCTGCTTCGGGCAGGCAGCTCCTATAACACAGTTTGTCTGCTTCGGGCAGGCAGCTCCTATAATACAGTCAGTCTGCTTCGGGCAGGCAGCTCCTATAACACAGTCAGTCTGCTTCGGGCAGGCAGCTCCTATAATACAGTCAGTCTGCTTCGGGCAGGCAGCTCCTATAATACAGTCAGTCTGCTTCGGGCAGGCAGCTCCTATAATACAGTCAGTCTGCTTCGGGCAGGCAGCTCCTATAATACAGTCAGTCTGCTTCGGGCAGGCAGCTCCTATAACACAGTCAGTCTGCTTCAGGCAGGCAGCTCCTATAACACAGTCAGTCTGCTTCAGGCAGGCAGCTCCTATAACACAGTTTGTCTACTTCGGGCAGGCAGCTTCTATAACACAGTTTGTCTACTTCGGGCAGGCAGCTTCTATAATACAGTCAGTCTGTTTCGGGCAGGCAGCTTCTATAATACAGTCAGTCTGCTTCGGGCAGGCAGCTCCTATAATACAGTCAGTCTGCTTCGGGCAGGCAGCTCCTATAATACAGTCAGTCTGCTTCGGGCAGGCAGCTCCTATAACACAGTCAGTCTGCTTCAGGCAGGCAGCTCCTATAACACAGTCAGTCTGCTTCGGGCAGGCAGCTCCTATAACACAGTCAGTCTGCTTCGGGCAGGCAGCTCCTATAACACAGTCAGTCTGCTTCGGGCAGGCAGCTCCTATAACACAGTCAGTCTGCTTCGGGCAGGCAGCTCCTATAATACAGTCAGTCTGCTTCGGGCAGGCAGCTCCTATAACATAGTCAGTCTGCTTCTGTAATACACTAAAATACTAACCTGTGGTAAATTAGTTGATGCCAGTCGAGTCACTAATCTGAGTATGCAGTGACACTGATGTCCATTTGGGAGGTGACGTTGGGGAGCTACAACTAGCTAGGGGTAATTATTACCGTCAGGAGAGGATTTGGTATTCTGCTCCTTGCAGGCTGTGACATTGAGGCTCCCTGGCTTCCATTTCCATTAGTGTTGAGGCCTGCAGCGACAGAACCAACACTCCACTGTGAGTGTGCTACCTCAACGAGCAGCCATTTTAGTTCTGCTGCAGTCATGTACCTCTCCTACACAAAGCTGGTTGACTTTGGGAAAGCTGCCGTCATGAGACTGTCATGGGGTCTTTTCACTACTCCAGTCAGAGATGTAATTGTCCCATCTCATTGTGTCCTCCACCTCGCGTAAAGATGGCTGGGCTGCTGCCTCCAGTGTGTGTCCCTCCCTGGTATTGATCAGTGGCGGTCCTCAGGCCCTCGGGTCACTCTGCTGCTCTTATCAGTGCACCGTAGTGATGGCTGATTGAGAGAGAGCGGTGGTAGTGAGGTAGGGGGAGTGGAGGCTGTAATCTAACAGGGACCTACAGACAGATAAAGAAAGAGTGAAGGAGCACTGGTGTAGGAGAAAGAAAAAATATTGGGGACAGTATTCTGTTGAGAATTAGACAAAGAATGTGACAGAGAGGAGAGTGAAGGAGAATTAAAGTAAGACATGGTTTCTCCCTCCTCCTTTTTCCTCTTTTCCTGCTTCTGTGACCACCTCCCCTCATACGGCTCGGTGGCGTGGATATGACTCATGTGATGGATGGATGTGGTGGTTCTCCTGAATGCATGCATGTGAATAAATGGGTGCAATGTGCACTCGTTCTCTTTCCCTCCCTTCTTCCATCTTTAACTCTTTCTCCCAAAACTTTTCTCACTCCACCATCCTCTCTTCAGCACACATGCACACACACAGCTGAACTTCACTGCACTCCAGACACCATTACTCCCGGCCACTGTGATTAATTACTTTTAACAAAGCAAACAGAGTCTTGCCTGTCCGGATCAATCTTTTCCCCATCACCGTGCCAGCCGCTGTCACCAGTAATTGCCAAACCCCGTGTAGTATGAAATGAGGGCTCCTGCTTCCTTCTCCCCCAGACCTGAGCTAGCTGTGGCCTCAATTTTCTACGCTTGTGCCCCTGCTCCCATGGCTCCTCGGTCCTCTCCCTCTCCAGCCCTCCTCAGACCCTCCACTATGACTGCCACTCTCCCTGGTCAAACAGCCAGCCAAGTCACTAGGGGCTCTGCCTCTGTAGGCCCAGAGCTGACCAGACACCATCTCATCAGCTCCAGACTGTTCTCAGGTAATGCAGTCTTCTTTAGAGTAACACACACGCGCACACACACAGCTCGGTGAGTCATAGCGTGGGTGCCAACAATCAATGGGGCTCACAGGCTCCAGCTGGCTGTAGTAGTGGAATGCATTTATTTACTCATTTACAAATAGATGAATGATGTTTGATCAGTTTATCAGAGCAACACAGATTAGTATTCATGGAACTGAGTGGTGTGGTGCACATTTTGGCCATGGATAACGTTGATGGTTAAAACTGTTGCCAAAGTTTCAATTAAGATGTTTTGTTATTTCTAATGCTTTAATCTGGCAGCAGGTGGGCAGGCAGGAAAAATGGCTCATCTTATTACTGATCATCAGGCCAACATTGCTCAGTAAAGACGATATCAAGGCCAAGGAAATGCATCTGACCTGGTTGCCAGTAGCCCAGTTTATGATGAATGATGATGGCCAAAGAACTTGCAGGGGATCATTTGGAAGTTAGTTAACACTAGAAATGCTGAAGCAGTCATTTTGACTCCTCATGAATGTACTTTTTAAAATATTCTGCACATTTTTGAAGTCATGCCTTTCTCCGTCTTTGACTTTTCCTAAATAAGTCTAAATAACACACTGCAGTTGTTTGAATCTTTATATCACAAACAGAACTGGAGTTATAACCAGTTTTATGAGGGCATGTCATTAAACACAAATCCCCCTTGCCCCTCCTTCTACCGACAGTGGGGCCTGCTCCGCTCATACTCCCGACAGTGGGGCCTGCTCCGCTCATACTCCCGACAGTGGGACCTGCTCTGCTCATTCTCCCGACAGTGGGGCCTGCTCCGCTCATTCTCCCGACAGTGGGGCCTGCTCTGCTCATTCTCCCGACAGTGGGGCCTGCTCCGCTCATTCTCCCGACAGTGGGGCCTGCTCCGCTCATACTCCCGACAGTGGGGCCTGCTCCGCTCATTCTCCCGACAGTGGGGCCTGCTCTGCTCATTCTCCCGACAGTGGGGCCTGCTCCGCTCATTCCTCCGACAGTGGCTCCTGCTCCACTCATTCTGCCAACAGTGGAATGTGGAATGAGTTGATAATCACCACGATAATTGCTTCAAAACTAAACCTGAACTATACCGAAACTAATTTCATACATAACAGTTGAAATAAATGAATTTAAGTATGATGGGTGAGTTGATGAACAAGGGGAAGTGAACATGCATCGTTATGTAATCCCTAATAATCCCTAACAGGGTGGGCCATTCTATTGTGTTGATCCATTATAATTTCTAATCTCAAAATGGTATGTACCTTATATCAGCCCACCAAATCCAAGCAGTCTTCTCAGTCTGCTCTGGTCTACTTGGAGTACACAGTGAGAGAGTGAGGAATTTACAATGGCAAGAATCCCAAAATGAATGGATGCACATGCTGTGTTAGCGTCTCTACTAAATCTGAATGAAAATGACTCAGATGGCAGGGAAGAAATTAATCATGACATCTCTGATGATTATTCTTCTAATTCTGAGCCTCAACCTGAATAACGTACACGTCCATGGCCTAAGCGCAGAACGGTGTGTACTGAGCAGCTGCCGGCGCCACTACCAAATGAAATGGTGAGACCGGAGAGAGAGGGACAGCACCGTTTAGATAGAACATGCCGGGTTGACAATGCTACGGGCCGATTATCAGCACAAAATGTCATCAATGAGAGAGCAGGCACTACATCTCAAGCAAAAAACTACATCAGCAATACACTCACCAGCTTTTGTTTATGTGACATATACATGCTACAGCATTCAGGGACTGTACTGTGGGTAAGATGCACACGGAGCAAGGAGACACTGCCTAGGATCTGTCTGTTTATGAGCTGGAAGCGTTCATTTCAATCCTCTACAGTATGTCTGCGGAGCATTCGGCGGAAATAACATGTACTGTATAATATACAGTAGATACTGTTGAAGTATGAAGTGTACATACACTTAGGTTGGAGTCATTAAAACTTGTTTTTCAACCACTCCGCAAATTTCTTGTTAACAAACTATAGTTTTGGCAAGTCGGTTAGAACATCTACTTTGTGCATGACACAAGTCATTTTTCCAACAATTGTTTACAGACAGATTATATCACAATTCCAGTGAGTCAGAAGTTTACATACACTAAGATGACTGCCTTTAAACAGCTTGGAAAATGCCAGAAAATAATGTCATGGCTTTAGAAGCTTCTGATAGGCTAATTGACATAATTTAAGTCAATTGGAGGTGTACCTGTGGATGCATTTCAAGGCCTCCCTTCAAACTCAGTGCCTCTTTGCTTGACATCATGGGCAAATCAAAAGACATCAGCCAAGACCTCAGAAAAGAAAACGTAGACCTCCACAAGTCTGGTTCATCCTTGGGAGCAATTTCCAAATGGCTGAAGGTACCACATTCATCTGTACAAACAATAGTACTTATAAACACCATGGGACCACGCAGCCGTCATACTGCTCAGGAAGGAAACGCGTTCTGTCTCCTAGAGATGAACGTGCTTTTGTGCGAAAAGTGCAAAAGTCAATCCCAGAACAACAGCCAAGGAAGGACCTTGTGAAGATGCTGGAGTAAACTGGTACAAATGTATCTATATCCACAGTAAAACTAGTCACATATCGACCTAACCTGAAAGGAAGCCACTGTTCCTTTGGTCTGATGAACAAAAATAGAACGGTTTGGCCAAAATGACTATAGTTATTTATAGCATCCCAACCGTGAAGCATGGGGGTGGCAGTATCATGTTGTGGGGGTGCTTTGCTGCAGGAGGGACTGGTGCGTTTCACAAAATAGATGGCATTATGAGGAAAGAAAACGATGTGGATATATTGAAGCAACATCTCAAGACATCAGTCAGGAAGTTAAAGCGTGGTCACAAATGGGTCTTCCAAATGGACAATGACCCCAAGCATACTTCTAAAGTTGTGGAAAAATGGCTTAAGCACAACAAAGTCAAGGTATTGGAGTGGCCATCACAAAGCCCTGACCTCAAGCCTATAGAAAATTTGTGCACAGAACTGAAAAAGTGTGTGCGAGCAAGGAGGCCTACAAACCTGACTCAGTTACACCAGCTCTGTCAGGAGGAATGGGCCAAAATTCACCCAACTTATTGTGGGAAGCTTGTGGAAGGCTACCCGACACGTTTGACCCAAGTTAAACAATTTAAAGGCAATGCTACCAAATACTAAAATTCTGACCCACTGGGAATGTGATGAAAGAAATAAAAGCTGAAATAAAATCATTCTCTCTACTATTATTCTGACATTTCACATTCTTAAAATAAAGTGGTGATCCTAACTGACCTAAAACAGGGAATTTTTACTGGGATTAAATGTCAGGAATTGTGAAAAACTGAGTTTAAATGTATTTGGCTAAGGTGTATGTAAATGTCCGTCTTCAACTGTATACTGTATGGTCTGACATGTATGGATTATTGTCCTTGGAGAAACCATGTCATAGGATCACTTCAAAGAGAACATGTGTTACCTCCATTTAGATGACAAAGAAACAGGCAAATTCTCCATGTATAAATAATGTACTATTTATGACTGCTGTCATATCAACACATTATTCATTATAATGCCACTATTACATCTGTGATAATTTTCACTATTTATCAAGCACACTTCCAACACATACACGTTCTGTTTCATATTTGTTTCAAAGGCACTCCACAAATAAAAATTGATTGAATTTGAGTGTGTTTTTGTTGTTTTTACATAAAGCCTACAGTAACATAAACTAATGAAAATGCTATTGCGTCTTTTGAAATAAAAATAAAACATTTATTCTAATCTTACCTTAGACCTTCATAAACACAACCAAATGATTATTTTTGCAATAACATGTGTGAAATGTATTCATTACACTGTTAGAATGTTGCAGTCAAAATGACTGCTCATTAGCTTGAAAGGGGGGTCCCTGGAGGCCCAGCGGTTTTAGTGTTAATGAGGTAAGGATATATAGGTGTGTTATCAGTGCTATCACTGTTTATCATTGATATCATTCACACTGATATCATTCACACTGGTCCACCCATAATCTTTCCCTGCTTGTGATATTTTCCCCCGGTCTGTCGGTCGGTCCTGGGCCAGTCATGTGCTGGAACATGTAATATATATGATAAGTAGTGGAGCCAGTCTGCTTGGGACTCGTCACACAATTAAATTGGTGCGGTATGGAGTTCATATTGCAGCGTGACCGATGGGGAATTAGCCAGTCTATATATAAACCCAGCCGCATGTGTTGGGAATTAAAGTGCATTTATCTGGTAATCTCCGGGGAGATCTCCGCATGCACAACCATGCTACAGCGACCATGCAGCCACCGCAACCAGGATCACATATCCAGCTAGAGCACACTGTTGCTCTGCTCTGGGAGTGATGTGAAGGAGAATCATGTCATACTCTATAGCCTTCTGATACAACAGCTGTGAGGCTATACAGGGGAAATCAGCCTCTAGTTAGAGCCCCCTCTCTCTTTTCCTCTTGACTGTTAGCTCTCTCACCCTGTAACTCTGTCTTTCCATCACCCTCTTCTTCTCTCCTCTTTTAACCTCCATATGTACCTCTAACCTCGTGTCTCCCATGCTCTGCCCTCTCCTTTCCCCAGACACCCCAGTCTATCCAGCCTCTTTAAGTCTTAAGTGTGATTTGGCCTGCCTTTTACTCAATCATGTATGATTCCTTGCTAGCAGAATCAAAAGCAGCCGGGCTCCACCATGCTTTTCATTAGAGCACTCCAGTAGGGTTGGCTGTAAATGAGGTGTTGTGGGTGAGTCTGCTCTGGAGAAGAAGCCACACTGCCAGGCAGGCAGGCAGGCAACCACTGCTGCTGATTCCCTTGTGTGAGCAGAAACTCCCCATAAGGCCGGCAGCGCCAATCTCAAGTTATGGCCAGTCAGGGAACTCTGCCCACTGTGTTAAACAGTGTGAGCGAGGGAATGACTTGTTGGACTTTACAGTGCCTTTGGAAATTATTCAGAACCCTTGACTTTTTCCACATTTTGTTATGTTACAGCTTTATTCTAAAATTAATTACATAGTTTTTTCCCCCCTCATGAATTTCCCCCCCAACACAATACCCCATAATGATGAAACAAAAAATGTTTTTTAGACATTTTTGCAAATGTATGACAAATAAAAAACGGATATATCACATTTACATAAGCATTCCGACCCTTTATTCAGTACTTCATTGAAACATCTTCGGCAGTGATTACAGCCTCAAGTCTTCTTGGGTATGACGTTGCAAGTTTGGCACACCTGTATTTGGGGAGCTTCTCCCATTCTTCTCTGCAGATCCTCTTAAACGTTGTCAGGTTGGAAGAGGAGCGTTGCTGCACAGCTACTTTCAGGCCTCTGCAGAGATGTTTGATCGGGTTCAAGTCCGGGCTCTGGCTGGGCCACTCAAGGACATTCAGAAACTTGTCCCGAAGCTACTCCTGCGTTGTCTTGGCTGTGTGCTGAGGGTCGTTGTCCTGTTGGAAGGTGAACCTTCGTCCCAGTCTGAGGTCCTGAGTGCTCTGGAGCAGGTCCAATTCCAACGTGATGACCAAAAATGAATATCATCCCAGACTCAGCAACATTACATGCACGGAAAATGTAGTTGCATTATAGTTAGTCATTAGTCAGACTAGAATTGTCTGACTAATGTAGTCTGAACAGCAGTCTGAAATCCAGTCTGAAATCCAGTCTGAACAGCCATTCTATTGTGCAACTGCAGTAGATGTTCAACTGGTTCCGTATCAGTTTGCTATAATGTGACTTAGGGAGGAGCTGTGAGTTAAGCCTGTGAAGCGGCATCTATAAGCTGATAGGATGGGAGAAGTGTTACATTCTCTCCAGGTGTTAAGAGAGGGTCACTAATACCCATCCTAATGGGTAGTGGAAATGCCTGGTTTCCCATCTTGAGGACATGAGTCTCTCACTCAGTGTTTACTAAGAGGTGGCTATTTTTCAGCCATGCTTCAGTTGACTGTCAAAGCCAATTAAGGCCCTCCTAATGAAGATGGAGGATGTGGAGCCTGAGGCCAGGCGAGAAAAGAGGAGAGCTGCACCAGGGCCAGACTAGGGACTAGAGACTCTCAGCTCCACCACTAGGATTTACCAATACATGAGGAGCACACATGAGATAATGGCTCATTATATCTGCACATTATCATTACATTTATTATTATTATTTAGTTTTTTTGTAACTTTGATTTAATCAAGGGAAGACTCATGAGACCAGGGTCTCATTTGCAGTGGTTCCCTGAGGACAACAAATTCAACATGAACATTACAATGAAAAAAATAAACTAGAATTTCAGCACCACGATACATTTTTACAATTAATTGTATTTATTTGCAATTGGGCACAGCTGTCACAGGCACTGCATCTCAGTGCACAACCGGACGTGATTGGGAGTTCCATAGGGTAGCGAACAATTGGCCCAGTGTCGTTAGGGTTTGGCCGGGGTAGGCCGTCATTGTAAATAAGAATTAATTCTTAACTGACTTGCCTAATTAAAGAAAGGTAAAATAACATTTAAATAAACTCATCAGTTCTGCACTGGTGGTTTTTGCACAATTTTTCCAAGAGCTCACTGATTTGGCCTTTTTCAACAGTTCAGAAGAGCACTTCTGCAGATGCCTGTGTTTCTATGCTCTTTCTCATGTTCACCATCTGGGCTTGATTGATTAAAGCTCCTTTATGTAATTAATGCAATGCATGCTTTAATTGAGAGTAGGCCTGTGGGTATGTGTATAATGCTCAGGCAACAGAGGCATAAGAGAGAGCCGAGCCAAGGGTGTGTTTTTAGAGCACCATAAAATCCTGTTTAGCACCCTGACCCTCTCTGTCTCTCAGCCTCATGGCAGTACACTCACACTTAGAACGAAAAGGTGCTATCTACAACCGAAAATGGTTCTTTGGCTGTCCCCGTAGGAGAACCCTTTGAATAAACTATTTTTGGTTCTACGTAGAACCCTTTTGGGGTCCGTGTAGAACAAAAAAGGGTTCTACCTGGAACCAAAAAGTGTTCTCCTTTGTGGGCAGCCGACGAACCCTTTTTCTAAGAGTGTATACTCTTGAGATGCTGGCATACAGTATGCCATCACGCTGCTACACTTCTTCAGGTATGATGTTTGGGTAGTAGTTTGAGAAAATGTTATGGTCGTGTGTCACATGGTTTTATAGCATTGCAACTCCGACACTGATGGGTTATTTCCAGTAAATATGTTTTTACTAATATCTTCCATCTGTCTTATTGCTGTGCCTCTAGTAACAATAGAACTCTGTTATTGTGGTTGACTTGCTGGCAGGCAGGAGTATGGGACATTCTTGTCCTCTATTACACACTATAGGATCCACTATAGGATACACTATAGGATACACCATAGACTCCACTATAGGATACACTATAGGATACACCATAGAATCCACTATAGGACACACCATAGGATCCACTATAGGATACACTATAGGATACACCATAGAATCCACTATAGGACACACCATAGACTCCACTATAGGATACACTATAGGATACACCATAGAATCCACCATAGGATACACCATAGGATCCACCATAGGATACACCATAGGATACACCATAGAATCCACCATAGGATACACCATAGGATCCACCATAGGATACACCATAGGATCCACTATAGGATCCACCATAGGATACACTATAGGATCCACCATAGGATCCACCATAGAATCCACCATAGAATCCACCATAGGATCCACCATAGGATACACCATAGAATCCACCATAGGATACACCATAGGATCCACCATAGGATCCACCATAGAATCCACCATAGGATACACCATAGAATCCACCATAGGATACACTATAGGATACACCATAGGATCCACTATAGGATACACCATAGGATACACCATAGAATCCACCATAGGATACACCATAGGATACACCATAGAATCCACCATAGGATACACCATAGGATACACCATAGAATCCACCATAGGATACACCATAGGATCCACCATAGGATACACCATAGGATACACCATAGGATCCACCATAGGATACACCATAGAATCCACCATAGGATACACCATAGAATCCACCATAGGATACACCATAGGATCCACCATAGGATACACCATAGGATCCACCATAGAATCCACCATAGGATACACCATAGGATACACCATAGAATCCACCATAGGATACACCATAGGATACACCATAGAATCCACCATAGGATACACCATAGGATCCACCATAGGATACACCATAGGATACACCATAGGATCCACCATAGGATACACCATAGAATCCACCATAGGATACACCATAGAATCCACCATAGGATACACCATAGGATCCACCATAGGATACACCATAGAATCCACCATAGGATACACCATAGAATCCACCATAGGATACACTATAGGATACACCATAGGATCCACCATAGGATACACTATAGGATCCACCATAGGATACACTATAGGATACACCATAGGATACACCATAGAATCCACCATAGGATACACCATAGGATACACCATAGGATACACCATAGGATACACTATAGGATCCACCATAGGATCCACCATAGGATCCACTATAGGATACACTATAGGATACACTATAGGAGTCACTATAGGATACACCATAGGATCCACTATAGGACACACTATAGGATACACTATAGGACACACTATAGGATACACCATAGGACACACCATAGGACACACTATAGGATACACCATAGGACACACTATAGGATACACCATAGGATCCACTATAGGATACACCATACGATCCACTATAGGACACACTATAGGATCCACTATAGGATCCACTATAGGATCTACTATAGGATACACCATAGGATACACTATAGGATCCACTATAGGATACACAATAGGATCCACTATAGGACACACTATAGGATCCACTATAAGATCCACCATAGGATCCACCATAGGATCCACTATAGGATCCACTATAGGGCACACTATAGGATCCACTATAGGATCCCCATAGGATCCACTATAGGACACACTATAGGATCCACTATAGGATACACCATAGGATCCACTATAGGATACACTATAGGATACACCATAGGATACACTATAGGATACACCATAGAATACACCATAGGATACACCATAGAATCCACCATAGGATACACCATAGGATACACCATAGGATCCACTATAGGACACACTATAGGATCCATTATAGGATACACCATAGGATCCACTATAGGAGTCACTATAGGGCACACTATAGGATACACCATAGGATCCACTATAGGATCCACTATAAGATCCACCATAGGATCCACCATAGGATCCACTATAGGATCCACTATAGGGCACACTATAGGATCCACTATAGGATCCACCATAGGATCCACTATAGGACACACTATAGGATCCACTATAGGATACACCATAGGATCCACTATAGGATACACCATAGGATCCACTATAGGATACACCATAGGATCCACTATAGGATACACCATAGGATCCACTATAGGATACACCATAGGATCCACTATAGGATCCACTATAGGATCCACTATAGGAGTCACTATAGGATCCACTATAGGGCACACTATAGGGCACACTATAGGATACACTATAGGATCCACAATAGGATCCACTATAGGAGTCACTATAGGAGTCACTATAGGATACACCATAGGATCCACTATAGGATACACTATAGGATACACCATAGAATCCACCATAGGATACACCATAGGATCCACTATAGGATCCACCATAGGATACACCATAGAATCCACCATAGGATACACCATAGGATACACCATAGGATCCACTATAGGATCCACCATAGGATACACCATAGGATCCACTATAGGATCCACCATAGGATACACCATAGAATCCACCATAGAATCCACCATAGGATACACCATAGGATCCACTATAGGATACACCATAGGATCCACTATAGGATACACCATAGAATCCACCATAGAATTCACCATAGGATACACCATAGGATACATCATAGAATCCACTATAGGATACACCATAGGATACACCATAGAATCCACCATAGGATACACCATAGGATCCACCATAGGATACACCATAGGATCCACCATAGGATCCACCATAGGATACACCATAGAATCCACCATAGGATACACCATAGAATCCACCATAGGATACACCATAGGATCCACCATAGGATACACCATAGGATCCACCATAGAATCCACCATAGGATACACCATAGGATACACCATAGAATCCACCATAGGATACACCATAGGATCCACCATAGGATACACCATAGAATCCACCATAGGATACACCATAGAATCCACCATAGGATACACTATAGGATACACCATAGGATCCACCATAGGATACACTATAGGATCCACCATAGGATACACTATAGGATACACCATAGGATACACCATAGAATCCACCATAGGATACACCATAGGATACACCATAGGATCCACTATAGGATACACCATAGGATACACCATAGGATCCACCATAGGATACACTATAGGAGTGACTATAGGATACACCATAGGATCCACTATAGGACACACTATAGGATACACTATAGGACACACTATAGGATACACCATAGGACACACCATAGGACACACTATAGGATACACCATAGACACACTATAGGATACACCATAGGATCCACTATAGGATACACCATACGATCCACTATAGGACACACTATAGGATCCACTATAGGATCCACTATAGGATCCACTATAGGATACACCATAGGATACACTATAGGATACACAATAGGATCCACTATAGGACACACTATAGGATCCACTATAAGATCCACCATAGGATCCACCATAGGATCCACTATAGGATCCACTATAGGGCACACTATAGGATCCACTATAGGATCCACCATAGGATCCACTATAGGACACACTATAGGATCCACTATAGGATACACCATAGGATCCACTATAGGATACACCATAGGATCCACTATAGGATACACCATAGGATCCACTATAGGATACACCATAGGATCCACTATAGGATACACCATAGGATCCACTATAGGATACACCATAGGATCCACTATAGGACACACTATAGGATCCACTATAGGATACACCATAGGATCCACTATAGGACTCACTATAGGGCACACTATAGGATACACCATAGGATCCACTATAGGATCCACTATAAGATCCACTATAGGATCCACTATAGGGCACACTATAGGATCCACTATAGGATCCACTATAGGATCCACCATAGGATCCACTATAGGACACACTATAGGATCCACTATAGGATACACCATAGGATCCACTATAGGATACACCATAGGATCCACTATAGGATACACCATAGGATCCACTATAGGATACACCATAGGATCCACTATAGGATACACCATAGGATCCACTATAGGACACACTATAGGATCCACTATAGGATACACCATAGGATCCACTATAGGACACACTATAGGATCCACTATAGGATCCACTATAAGATCCACCATAGGATCCACCATAGGATCCACTATAGGATCCACTATAGGACACACTATAGGATCCACTATAGGATCCACTATAGGATACACTATAGGATACACTATAGGATACACTATAGGATCCACAATAGGATCCACTATAGGAGTCACTATAGGAGTCACTATAGGATCCACTATAGGGGATCCACTATAGGGCACACTATAGGACACACTATAGGATCCACTATAGGATCCACTATAGGATCCACTATAGGATCCACTATAGGAGTCACTATAGGATCCACTATAAGGCACACTATAGGATACACCGTAGGATCCACTATAGGATCCACTATAGGATCCACTATAGGAGTCACTATAGGAGTCACTATAGGAGTCACTATAGGAGTCACTATAGGATCCACTATAGGATCCACTATAGGAGTCACTATATGATCCACTATAGGGCACACTATAGTAGGCATACTATAGGGCACACTATAGGATCCACTATAGGATCCACTATAGGATACACTATAGGACCCACTATAGGATACACTATAGGATCCACAATAGGATCCACTATAGGAGTCACTATAGGAGTCACTATAGGATCCACTATAGGATCCACTATAGGAGTCACTATAGGATCCACTATAGGGCACACTATAGGGCACACTATAGGATACACTATAGGATCCACTATAGGATCCACTATAGGATCCACTATAGGAGTCACTATAGGATCCACTATAAGGCACACTATAGGATACACCGTAGGATCCACTATAGGATCCACTATAGGATCCACTATAGGAGTCACTATAGGAGTCACTATAGGATCCACTATAGGATCCACTATAGGAGTCACTATATGATCCACTATAGGGCACACTATAGGGCATACTATAGGACACACTATAGGATCCACTATAGGATCCACTATAGGGCACACTATAGGAGTCACTATAGGATCCACTATAGGATCCACTATAGGAGTCACTATAGGAGTCACTATAGGATCCACTATAGGAGTCACTATAGGGCACACTATAGGACACACTATAGGATCCACTATAGGACACACTATAGGATCCACTATAGGAGTCACTATAGGGTATACTATAGGACACACTATAGGATCCACTATAGGAGTCACTCTAGGATCCACTATAGGAGTCACTATAGGGCACACTATAGGATCCACTATAGGATACACTATAGGACACACTATAGGATCCACTATAGGATACACTATAGGATCCACTATAGGAGTCACTATAGGGCATACTATAGGACACACTATAGGATCCACTATAGGAGTCACTATAGGATCCACTATAGGAGTCACTATAGGACACACTATAGGATCCACTATAGGACACACTATAGGATCCACTATAGGAGTCACTATAGGATCCACTATAGGATACACTATAGGACACACTATAGGAGTCACTATAGGGCACACTATAGGATCCACTATAGGATACACTATAGGACACACTATAGGATCCACTATAGGATACACTATAGGATCCACTATAGGAGTCACTATAGGGCATACTATAGGACACACTATAGGATCCACTATAGGAGTCACTATAGGGCACACTATAGGATCCACTATAGGATCCACTATAGGATCCACTATAGGACACATCACAGGACCCATGAACCACCATAGAGTGACAACATGTCGATGCAGGACCCCGCTGCTCCCCACCGGTTTGCTGTCTCATCTGCTTGTGATAAACGAGCGATATCAGTTTTTCCCTTCTTTTTCACTTTCCCTGTTATGTTGAACGCACACACTGTGACACTTCCTCGATCACAATGGTTGACCTTCTCTATTGAAAAAGCTCTGTGTCTTTTGATAATTGTTTTTAGAAAGTGTTGAAGCCGGCCAGATAATGGGAGACATGTTGAATACAGAGTGCTCAGCATTGATTCCACCTACCTGACGCTGACCTTTTACGATCTCAAGTCCTACACCTCGCAGCGGTTTGATGGGAGCCTCAGTCTAATCGATGGCCCACTGCCATGTGAGAGCATCTAGTCTACTACCATGGCTCTCTCTCTTCCTGATGTGTCTAGTGTCCAGTCTACCCTGGCTTCTACCTGGAAGCTACTGCAGCATTTCTGCTATGAGACACGCTGCCGAAGGAGCCTGAATAATTAAAACATTTACCCTTTAATAGCCATCACTGAAAAGACTGATCAGTTTAATTTGCTCTCGTTAAACCCATCTCATCTAATGGGCTAATTAAGGGCTTTGGATGAAACACCAATCACAAGTCTACAGCTCCCTGAGGGACGAATTCATCAATGCGTCATAAATGTTTTATTGTGTCAACCTACGTGCAGATTGTAAGGCGCCTGGCGTTACTGTTTAACATGCATCATTGATGTTGCTCACGGAGCCAGTCAGCCAGTACAGAACATGAAATCACTGCAGCCTTGAACCGTAATGCACCTTGACCCGTAGTACACCTCAAGGTCTCGTCCCCTTCTCTATTCATTACTGGAGACAAAGTATTAATGCATACACAGCGTTAGTAGTACACCTAGACTTAACTCCTTTGGTTGTGTCTCCTCTTTCTCACTCTATCTTTGAGCTTGAATGCATTTACTTAGGTGTGTTGCTTTACTGAGTGAACACACATTTGATCAATTAAGGTCAGCGTCTGTACTGATCCTGTGTTGTGTCTTATTAGATTGGAGATCTGGTAATGGACGGGCAGCTGTGTCATGGCTGTGTCCCTGTGACCCTCTGGGCTGGAGGTCCCTGTCCACCCCGGGCCAGGCCCAGGAGTGTAATCTCTCCCCCCCTCAGATAACTGATGGCTCACATCTGACCTCCCTTGTCTTGGGGGGAAAGACTGGCTTCAACTGGAGGGGAGGCAGAGAGAGAGGAGGACAGACTGTTCTCAAACCGTGTGTGAGTGTGTGTGCGCATGTGCATACACACCCTCTGAGCTTTAGCAATATTTTTAATTAAGTGCAGGTACTGTGGTGCCTGTAGCTGTCAGCTTGTCAGACTGCGGGGAGCCCAAAGCACCAATCATTCCATTTGTCTTCTCCACTGTTCTACCAGATCATTTGTCATGGGCAACTGTTATCCCTGGATATTAAATGACGTATTTGACATTTTGGGCATCCTGTGGCAGAGATCTGAAGGGGATGGCAGCGGCCCTGTCTGAAGCCCTGGTAGACATTTCTGGGTCATATTGGAAACCAGGCAACGGCAACTATCAGTTTAAAGAGCCAAGATACAGAAAGAAAGGCAGCAATCTCTTTGTTCAGACCTGAACCATTAGTGCTAATCTGTGTTGCACCATCTCAGTTAGTGTCAGGGCTGTTCAGGTGGAGGGGCTGGAGGAGTGGGGCCCAATTTAATGTTTGATAGGAATGGGTGTGGGATGTCTGCTGCTAGCATTGTCATGGGAGTTAGTTTGTGTGTATGTGTGTGTGTGTGTGTGTGTGTGTGTGTGTGTGTGTGTGTGTGTGTGTGTGTGTGTGTGTGTGTGTGTGTGTGTGTGTGTGTGTGTGTGTGTGTGTGTGTGTGTGTGTGTGTGTGTGTGTGTGTGTATAATGAAGCCTGCTGTCACTGTTTGATGGTCTGATTTGGGTTCCATTATAGTGCTGGCAGGGGTTGTGTTCAGAGACACCACACTGGTACCAACTGCCCTGTGGGCTATCACAAACCATCTGCACTAGCCTCCCTCTGGCCACACACACAACACACACACACACAGCAAACACACAACACACACACAGCACACACACAACACACACACACAGGCCATACACAACCCACACACAACACACACACAGCACACACACAGCACCAACACATTGGGGGGAGTGGCGCTGTCTGTCTAAACGGAGCTTGTGTTGCCCTTTTATTGATTTCCTCATTTGAAGCATCTCTATTATGGCTGATATAACCAATCTCTGCCAAATGAGCCTCACACGGCTTCTGCTCATTGGAACGCAGCAGGAGCTGAGAGTTAAAAAAACTCCCATTTTGTTGGACACATTCATTGTTTGTTGAAACACATTTGCTGTTGATGGCAGGTAGCCTAGCGGTTAAGAGTGTTGGGTCAGTAACTGAAAGGTTGCTTGTTCAAATCCCCGAGCCGACTATTTGAAAAATCTATTGATGTACCCTTGAGCAAGTCACTTCACTCTAGTTGCTCCATCCTGTAAGTTGCTCTGGAGAAGAGCAGCTGCTGAAATATACTTTTTGGGTAGTTTGTTTTCTTTTGGAGGCTCCCAGAATTATAATGAGAGTGTCTAATGAAGGGGACTATTGATAATGCCATGTATCTGTGCACAGTGCTGGACTCATGATGCATTCCAATACCACACCTGTATTTATCTGGCTAGCTTCTCCCACACTGACCTCCCTGCAGTGCAATACAACCCTACACTATTACTTCCTAGAGCCCTGCCTCTGTGTGTGAGAGACAGAGGGTGGGAGGGAGAGAGAGGGAGCGAGAACTGAGATAAGGAATGAGTTTGATATGGAGTGTGGTGTATTTCTGTGCTGTGTGTCTGGGTGTGAGAACGCATGTTGGCATGTATAGATAGGGCTGAACCGGTAAGAAGGAAGTTCATTGTCTACTTTTGAAGGTGAAATGAAACCAGCAACTTGTGTGCCACTATGAGTAAGCCTGTTGATGGAAAGATGTGTTGAGGATGTTGAGTGTCTGTGTATGGCTGTATGTCAACTGTGTAGTGATGACACAACGGGAATGTGTGCATCTATCTCCTGAAGTAGTACTGCTGGTAGAGCTTACATTTTGAGAGAGACTACTGTGAGATGTTGAATAAGATCAGCCAGCCCACAATCACACTGGTAAATGAACAGGGGTTTAGTGGACCCCTGGGGGCTGGTCAAAGGGGCAGACTAACTGGGGAGGGCGCAAAGACAGATGCCCAGGGTATTGGGACCCAAATCTGCTAATAAAGAGTGCTTCAACAGCTGGTCCCTCACACGCACGCACACACACACACACACACACACACACACACACACACACACACACACACACACACACACACACACACACACACACACACACACACACACACACACACACACACACACACACCCATCCTGTTATCCTGTAAACGTCCTGTAAAACCACACCAACTAGGGACCCTAGTGTGTGTGTGTGTGTGTGTGTGTGTGTGTGTGTGTGTGTGTGTGTGTGTGTGTGTGTGTGTGTGTGTGTGTGTGTGTGTGTGTGTGTGTGTGTGTGCGTGCATGTCTGACTGTAACACAATCTACCAGTATGTATCTTTTCTTTGCATCATCTTTGCACCTCTCTTCCTCTTAAGCATAAAAATATGAATATTTAAAAGTTCTTCAAACAAGCAGTCATGAAATATTAAAATGTTAAAGAAAAGCTTTTGTCACGGCTCAGCTCTCTTCTCATTCTGTCTCTTCCTTTTTTCTCTCACTGCCTCTCACACCCTCACCCTCACCCTCACACACACACACACACACGCACGCACGCACGCACGCACACGCACCCACGCATGCGCACAGACACACACACACACACACACACACACACCACACACACACAACACACACACACACACACACACACACACACACACAGAAACCACCCTAGGGTAAGAACAACAAGCCTTCCTAGTCGATCCACACTTATTCTGTGGCATCAGCACATTGTAGCTGAAAACAGAGGAGGCAGGAAGGAAGGTTCAATAATTTAGCTGCTTTTATTTTCACACTAAACAGAGGTTGAGAAACATTGGTTGTCATGTCTTACAAGATGCCCAGCATTAGTCAGGTTAGACGCTGTATTGTAGTTAAAGTGTCTTTGGGAACAGTGGGTTTCTCCTCCATTTGGCCTCTCTCTCTATGTGGAGAAAGCCAGGCGAGGCAGTAAGGTGATTAAACACGCTGCTCTGCCTTTCCTTTGTGACTGTGTAATATGTTTGAAAGGCAGAGTTAATCTGTGGAGCCTCTCTGATGCTTCCTTCTCCTCTTCAATTCTCTCCTCTCTGAGAGCTGGAGGCTGTGCTAATCGCTTGAGCGGCAGCTCTAAGTGGCTGCTGATGTGTTTTCAGGTTAGATCCCGTTAAGTGTGAATAGAAACGTCAAGTAATGGTAATTGATCTCTCCCCACTGGGCACACACTGGTTGAATCAACGTTGTTCTCACGTCATTCCCAACGTGGAATAGATGTTGAGTTGACGTCTGTGCCCAGTTGTTCTCCTTATTCCACTGGCATCACCGACCTGTGTAGCACCAATGTGCAGCTTCCCGCCCTCACACACTACACACATACACACCCACACACTAAAAATGGTGTCTGAGTGGGTTGATATGAACAAATTGGTGTTGAACATTTCTAAAACTAAATGCGTTGTAGTTGGTTGAATATATATAATTGCTGATGATCCCCAATTGAATTTGTCAATGACTAGAACACATGTAGAGCAAGTGAACAAAACTAAACTACTTTATGATGGTCAGAACACAGATAATATTGTTATTAAGATGGGTAAGGGAATTTTCAGAGTATGTAACATCTAGCGCTCTGAATCAGGTGTTTCAATCCCTGGTCCTAGAACACAGAGTACTGTCCAGTTGTATGGTCAATCCCTGGTCCTAGAACCCAGAGTACTGTCCAGTTATACGGTCAATCCCTGGTCCTAGAACACAGAGTACTGTCCAGTTGTATGGTCAATCCCTGGTCCTAGAACCCAGAGTACTGTCCAGTTATACGGTCAATCCCTGGTCCTAGAACACAGAGTACTGTCCAGTTGTATGGTCAATCCCTGGTCCTAGAACCCAGAGTACTGTCCAGTTGTATGGTCAATCCCTGGTCCTATCACACTTAGAGTACTGCCCAGTTATACGGTCAATCCCTGGTCCTATCACACTTAGAGTACTGCCCAGTTATACGGTCAATCCCTGGTCCTATCACACTTAGAGTACTGCCCAGTTATACGGTCAATCCCTGGTCCTATCACACTTAGAGTACTGCCCAGTTATACGGTCAATCCCTGGTCCTATCACACTTAGAGTACTGCCCAGTTATACGGTCAATCCCTGGTCCTATCACACTTAGAGTACTGCCCAGTTATACGGTCAATCCCTGGTCCTATCACACTTAGAGTACTGCCCAGTTATATGGTCAATCCCTGGTCCTATCACACTTAGAGTACTGTCCAGTTGTATGGTCAATCCCTGGTCCTATCACACTTAGAGTACTGCCCAGTTATATAGTCGATCCCTGGTCCTATCACACTTAGAGTACTGCCTGGTTATATGGTCAATCCCTGGTCCTATCACACTTAGAGTACTGCCCAGTTATATAGTCAATCCCTGGTCCTATCACACTTAGAGTACTGCCCAGTTATACGGTCAATCCCTGGTCCTATCACACTTAGAGTACTGCCCAGTTATACGGTCAATCCCTGGTCCTATCACACTTAGAGTACTGCCCAGTTATACGGTCAATCCCTGGTCCTATCACACTTAGAGTACTGCCCAGTTATATGGTCAATCCCTGGTCCTATCACACTTAGAGTACTGCCCAGTTATATGGTCAATCCCTGGTCCTATCACATTTAGAGTACTGTCTGGTTATATGGTCAATCCCTGGTCCTATCACACTTAGAGTACTGTCTGGTTATATGGTCAATCCCTGGTCCTATCACACTTAGAGTACTGCCCAGTTATATGGTCATCTGCAGCAAAGAAAGATATAAAAAAGCTCTAAACAGGACTGCCAGATTAGCTCTTCATTTCTCTAAACAGGGCTGCCAGATTAGCTCTTCATTGCTCTAAACAGGGCTGCCAGATTAGCTCTTCATTGCTCTAAACAGGACTGCCAGATTAGCTCTTCATTGCTCTAAACAGGGCTGCCAGATTAGCTCTTCATTGCTCTAAACAGGACTGCCAGATTAGCTCTTCATTGCTCTAAACAGGGCTGCCAGATTAGCCCTTCATTGCTCTAAACAGGACTGCCAGATTAGCCCTTCATTTCTCTAAACAGGGCTGCCAGATTAGCTCTTCATTGCTCTAAACAGGGCTGCCAGATTAGCTCTTCATTGCTCTAAACATGACTGCCAGATTAGCTCTTCATTGCTCTAAACAGGGCTGCCAGATTAGCTCTTCATTGCTCTAAACAGGACTGCCAGATTAGCTCTTCATTGCTCTAAACAGGGCTGCCAGATTAGCGCTTCATTGCTCTAAACAGGGCTGCCAGATTAGCTCTTCATTGCTCTAAACAGGACTGCCAGATTAGCTCTTCATTGCTCTAAACAGGACTGCCAGATTAGCTCTCCATTGCTCTAAACAGGGCTGCCAGATTAGCTCTTCATTGCTCTAAACAGGGCTGCCAGATTAGCTCTTCGTTGCTCTAAACATGGCTGCCAGATTATCCCTTCATTGCTCTAAACAGGGCTGTCAGATTAGCCCTTCATTGCTCTAAACAGGGCTGCCAGATTAGCTCTTCATTGCTCTAAACAGGGCTGCCAGATTAGCTCTTCATTGCTCTAAACAGGGCTGCCAGATTAGCCCTTCATTTCTCTAAACAGGGCTGCCAGATTAGCTCTTCATTGCTCTAAACAGGGCTGCCAGATTAGCTCTTCATTGCTCTAAACAGGGCTGCCAGATTAGCCCTTCATTGCTCTAAACAGGACTGCCAGATTAGCTCTTCATTGCTCTAAACAGGGCTGCCAGATTAGCTCTTCATTGCTCTAAACAGGGCTGCCAGATTAGCCCTTCATTGCTCTAAACAGGGCTGCCAGATTAGCTCTTCATTGCTCTAAACAGGGCTGCCAGATTAGCTCTTCATTGCTCTAAACAGGGCTGACAGATTAGCCCTTCATTGCTCTAAACAGGGCTGCCAGATTAGCTCTTCATTGCTCTAAACAGGGCTGCCAGATTAGCTCTTCATTGCTCTATCCCTATGAATATTATCCAAATACATCAGAATCTCTCATGGCTTCACGTTGAAAGCAAATTGCTATCCAGTCAGATTTTCTTTAATAATGTTTTTTTTATTTTTTAAACACAGTATTCTTCAGGCCAGTTAGTACATATTAGCAACAGGCATAACCACCAAACTAGACAGGTAAATTCAGGGCATCTAAGACAACCCAAGCTAAGGACAAATCACCTTAAATCTACAGTTTTATATAGAGCCATAGCTGAATGGAACTCTTTATCCATATTTCTCAGGCAAAAAGTAAATCCACTTTCATGAAAAAATAAAGAACATCGAATGTGACAGACCATATGACTGGACAGCAAATAGAAAACATCAACTGAATGTTAAATGGGTTTCCTTTCAGTTATTTTAATTGTCTACTTGTTAACTGTTTGCAACGTCTTCATTTGTAATTGTTTGTAATATCTTGGTGGACCCCAGGAAGATTAGCTAATGTTACGGCGTCACAGCTAACGGGGACCCTATACACATACACACCACACACATACACACCACACACACCCACACACTACCCACATACACACCACACACATACACACCACACACACCCACACACCACCTACATACACACCACACACATACACACCACACACCCACACACTACCCACATACACACCACACACATACACACCACACACACCCACACACTACCCACATACACACCACACACATACACACCACACACACCCACACACCACACACATACACACCACACACATACACACCACACACATACACACCACACACACCCACACACTACCCACATACACACCACACACATACACACCACACACACCCACACACCACCCACATACACACCACACACATACACACCACACACCCACACACTACCCACATACACACCACACACATACACACCACACACACCCACACCACACACACCCACACACTACCCACATACACACCACACACATACACACACTACCCACATACACACCACACACACCCACACACTACCCACATACACACCACACACATACACACCACACACACCCACACACTACCCACAAACACACCACACACATACACACCACACACACCCACACACTACCCACATACACACCACACACATACACACCACACACACCCACACACTACCCACATACACACCACACACATACACACCACACACATACACACTACCCACATACACACCACACACAAACATACACACCACACACACCCACACAATACCCACATACACAGCACACACATACACACCACACACATACACACCACACACATACACACCACACACATACACACCACGCACAAACACTACCCACATACACACCACACACATACACACCACACACACCCACACACTACCCACATACACACCACACACACCCACACACTACCCACATACGCACCACACACACCCACACACTACCCACATACACACCACACACATACACACCACACACACCCACACACTACCCACATACACACCACACACATACACACACTACCCACATACACACACCACACACCCACACACTACCCATATACACACCACACACATACACACCACACACACCCACACACTACCCACATACACACCACACACATACACACCACACACACCCACACACTACCCACATACACACCACTCACATACACACCACACACACCCACACACTACACACATACACACCACACACATACACACCACACACACCCACACCACACACACAGTATACACATACACCCCACACACACCCACACACTACCCACATACACACCACACACATACACACACCCACACACTACCTACATACACCACACACATACACACCACACACACCCACACACAACCCACATACACACCACACACATACACACCACACACATACACACCACACACAGTATACACATACACCACACACACACCCACACAATACCCACATACACACCACACACCACACACACCCACACACTACCTACATACACCACACACACCCACACACTACCCATTTACACACCACACACATACACATACACACCACACACACCCTCACACTACCCACATACACACCACACACACCCACACACTAGCCACACACACACACACACACACACACACACACACACACACACACACACACACACACACACACACACACACACACACACACACACACACACACACACACACACACACACACACACACACACACACACTATACACATGCACACCACACACATACACACCACACACACCCACACACTACCCACATACACATCACACACAAACATACACACCACACACACCCACACACTACCCACATACACACCACACACACCCACACACTACCCACATACACACCACACACACCCACACACTACCCACATACACACCACACACACTATACACACCACACACACTACACACATACACACCACACACACATACACACCACACACACACATACACATAGATGTGAATGGGCCATGGAAATATTTTTAGGGTATATCAAGGTAAACTTGAGCATGTGCGTGTGTGTGTGTGTGTGTGTGGCCTACATGGTGTGTTTTGACTGCTGAGATTAATGGCAGAGAGAGAATTATTTTAAGGCTGTGCGGTGCATCGATTCTGTCATCTTCCACCGTCGCTCTTTGATTTATGCATTTATGCACGTGCTTGTGTTTGCAATATTTTAATGCCCTCTCCAAAGGGTATAAGCTTAAATGCTTGCATGTAGGGCAGGAGGGAGGATAAATAAAGGAGATGTCAGTTTTAGTTTGAAGCAAATGCTTTTTTCACATTTCTTTCTCGCCTCTCCCTCGCTCTCGCTCCTCTGTCATTCCCCTCTGAGAGCCAAGCAGTGAGAGGTGTGTAGTAGAGCAGTCATATAGTAAATCTAATCAAAGAGAGAAGTGCTTTTAAATGTCTGTTGTTCCCCGGGGCAGAACGTCTCTGAGGCTGTCTCTCTGCTCCTACAGCAAGCAGCCCAAACTCAGTCTCAGTCGCCACCAGACGTAATTAATATCGAGCGGGCGCACTGGCCCTCGCTCCCCTCCTTTAATAACAGTGTTAGAACAAAGGTTAATGCTTTGAATCAAATCTCTGTCCTCATCCGTTTCAGTGGAGTTGTGATGCAGGGAGGGGGGAAGCAGAGAGAGATTGGTAATCAACAGAGGGCTTGGAAGGAAGAGAAATTAATTACTGTTCTCCATAAATTCAGTGTCATGTCTCATTTTCCCTAATCTCCTCCCCTTTTGCCCTCCCCTACTGGTGCTAGGCGAGAGGTAGGCCACACTAATGAAAAGGCCTCTTAGATGCTAATAACAAATTACCCTCCGTGTCACTTTTGGAAGCTTCTGCTACTGCAGTCAGAGTCTCCTGGCCTCAAAGAATGATAGGATCTCTGTGGTTAGCCTGGACTCCCTGTCAGACTGCAGGTTAGCCTGGTCTCCCTGTCCTAAGTCAGACTATTAGACAGCTCTGGAGGGAGAGGAAGCTGGTATCCTGGAAGTGGATTATGTTGGAAGATGGTTGGATTGTATTGTGTTGTGTTGTATTCCTGAGATCTGTATTATGGCCTAGTTTGGGCTGTTTAGAGGGGAACACTGTAGTATAACTTTTTGCATTGTTTATATCATCCCAAATCTGGCAGGGATTTAGTGGTTTGGCTGGAGTAGGTTGTAAACTGGGCTGGTTCCATATTTCCCTGAGGCTGGGTAGCTGCTGATCCAGGGCTAGAGCTGAGAAGGGCTGGGTTCTGTTCTGTACTGTTATTTGTCTCAGATCAGACAGACAGACAGACAGACAGACAGACAGACAGACAGACAGACAGACAGACAGACAGACAGACAGGCCAGGAAACATCCCTGTTCATCCCTACTGCCTCTGATCTGGTGGACTCACTAAACACAAATGCTTTGTTTGTAAATTATGTCTGTGACTCTGGCTATCCGTCAATAAAAGAAAACAAGACAATGGTGCCGTCTGGTTGGCTTAATACAAGGAATTTGAAATGGTTTATACTTTTACTTTTTATTTTTGATACTTAAGTGCATTTGTGCAATTCCATTTACTTTTGATACCGAAGTATATTTAAAACCAAATACTTTTAGACTTTTACTCAAGTAGTATTTTACTGGGTGACCTTCACTTTTACTTGAGTCATTTTCTGTTAAGGTATCTTTACTTTTACTCAAGTATGACAATTGAGTACTTTTTCCACCACTGCTCTACAGGCTACACATAGACAAGGGAGATGCTGCTGTCATCAAAATATTGGGGTTTTGGGTAATGGACTGCTTTGGTCACATGATCTGTGCCTCTCACTGGTGTTAAATAAATCCCACTTCAACCACCATGTGACAGGCTGTGAGCAGTGGGAACAGACTGGTGGAAGAAGAGGAAGTCAAACAGTTTTTTCTACTTCAAGGCTCCAAACTATTGAAAAGCCCAGATGTATAGAAACAGTCCATGGCAGATTCAGGGTGGGGGTTTATGTGATTATAGCAACGCTGTGTAAAATAGAGTGTCTGGAGTATTTATGTGTCCTTTTTATGATGCTACAGAGCATCTCTGTTGTGTAGACTAGCTCTCTCTAACTCTCTCAGTTCTTTCAACAGAATTTAAGAGAAATCCCTATACTCCACACTTGTGTGTTAACGATTCCCACTGCAAACAAAAAATAAACAATTTGTGTCACTAGAAAATAATGTCACGCTCTTGAGAAATGCAACCGATGAGTGTGTATCATGTGCATTTATGTAAAACATATTATCCAATTAACAAGTATAGGAACACACAACGATCCCTCTATTATGAGAATACAAAGGAGAGTAGAGTCAATGCAAATGGCGTTAAATGAGTGTCTGGTAATGTGTTTGTGTGTAACCCCATGATGTAGGGCTGGACTACAGTACTGACGTCTCTCTCTCTCTCGCTCTCGCTCTCTCTCTGTCTCTCTACAGGCATACTTCCGACAGGGTGTTGCCCTTCAGTACCTTGGTCGCCATGCCGACGCGCTGGCCGCCTTTGCCTCGGGGCTGGCCCAAGACCCCAAGAGCCTGCAGCTACTGGTGGGCATGGTGGAGGCTGCCATGAAGTCCCCACTACGAGGTAACGTGTCTCTCGTACTGTATGTCTGTGTTCTCCTCTCTGCCTTTCTAACTGCCGCTAATCTTCCTCCTTCTGTCAGTCAGTAAATGTGTCAGTGTGACTCTAGCAGTATGTGGGGAGTGACTACGGAATATCTTTATATCCACCTGTATTTTCTTGGCAGACTGTCTCCTTGTCTGTCCATCTCAGTGTATTTGTGAAGGAGTCCCCTTGACTGACAGGACTGTTTCAGATACTCTAACTACCTGATACATGTCTTGCCAGTCACGCTGATCAGAAAGATACTTCTTTATCATAATAGTAAGCTTCCAACAATAAGGCCCTTGTCTCTGGCTGCCCCTTTTGAAGCCTATTTTCCAAAGCCAAAGTGGACGTATAAGTAGCTTAGTATCCAGGCCAGGGCTTTGAGTAAATTGTGACTTCCCTGCTCCATGATGTGTGTGATATATCAGGAAGCTGCAATGACCTGGCCCTTTGAGGCCAGACACAGGGGCCTCCTTTCAAACAAAACTGGAATCCATTTCACTAGTGCAACTGACCGCTGCAGAGGATTTAATAAGCTGCTATCCTAACTCCAACAGAGACTCTGAGTCACCCTGTGCTCTCTCTTTGTCATCACCAAAACCACCAACCTCCTCATATACTATACACATGAATAAATACAAGCCTGTTGTAACAGTTCAACGTTTTACTGGCCTGCACAGGCAGTTCAGTGGATCCGCATGGCTTTGTTCTGTTCTGTTCAGAGTCATTGGGATTTAGGCTGCTTGGAGCGCCTCTCTCAATCCCTGTTAGCAAAAGGCTGTATCTGAATACATGGAAAAAACACAAGCAAAGAGTGAAGAGCCCATCTGAGGTACATTGATGACATAAGCCTTGTCACTGGAAGCGTAACAGTAAAAGGGCTTGGGAGTGGGCCCAGCACCAAACACCAAACACTGTGGACCTGGCTGGGCCTCTCTCAGTAGGAGAGGATAAACTCTTTTTTTCAATCTCTTAATTGTTTAGCGCGTTTCCCGTGGTGCCAGGGAATTAAGTAGCTAGCGACGGAGGGAGACAGTCCAAGGTGTGTTGGAGGGGGGCTGTGTCGGGGGATTAAGAGCAACGATCCTCTCAGATTGGCTCCTGACACAGGGGTAAGATCATCTGCGTTACGGCAGCTAACAGGGAGGATCATCCGTGTTAAGCAGCCAGAGCCATGTGATAAGGGAAAGGAAGGAGAGCGTTGCTTTCTCTCGCTGAAGTCAAAGATGGCTGTTTTCCTGTCAGGCCCTCTTATCGGTGGGGTAACACCCCTTCCAGGGTTACCTGGGTATTACCAAACCCACCCATTTCATTTCCCCCTCGCTTGGAGTTTGGTGTTGCCAGGGTCTTTCTAAATGAACTGAACTCTTTCTCCACCCTGTTGAATTCAGAGTGTAATAAGGTATAATAAGGAAGATGACTCTCCATACTGATGATACACATCAACTAGTAGCAGTCCAGTAGCAGCATGTTGTTTTACATCTCACCTTAAGGACATCCACACAGGCATCTCTTTATGCTACAAATTCACTGTAATGTTTTTCCGTACGTGTCTGGTTTTTATTCTGTCATTGGGCACAGCGACACAGATAAAGGAGTCGCCACGCAAACATTGGACGAAGAACACAAATCATTAAAGCAAGAAAACATATTCAAGGCCCTTGTCTTCAAGGAGACCAACAGTGTGTATAATTCCCCCGAAGCTCACTTTATCACCACTATTTGTGTTTACTTTGCTTTAGCATTGCAGTGTTATATTCCCACTGTGGCTTTGCCCAACTTTTCCCCCACACAATGCATTAAAGGGATTTTCCATGAGTCCAGAGCTGAGCAGCAGACAGTGCTCTCATGTGACTCCTACTGTACTGTCCTCCTTTGTGCTTCTCACAACAAAGCTCTCAAAGTCGGGAAAAGTGCTCTCAGAACCCTCTCCATCTCTGTCTCTCTTCTCTCCCGTTTATGATCATTATGTCAGCTTCCAACTGCTCAGATATCAAGGTTTTGATGCATGTTTTTTCCCCACATTGAATATCATTGAGTGAAATTAAAGAGGCAAACCAGGCCCGGGCAGTAGCCAGTGTTGAGCACAGACAGGCTTGGTTCTGTTCTGTTTCTGTTTTTCCCATGATCTTGGACCAGCTCTGAAGTTCTCTGAGCGTTGGAGGGGAAACAATGGCACCATAATTATTATGCATTTTTCCAATTCATTGTTACCAATAGATCACACTATTCATATTATGTCATCTTGGAAGGAGTGATGCAGATACAGAAATATACTACAGAAGTAGAACATCGTAGTAGAAAAGTAGTATACATGTAATATATAGTATATATATAGATATGGTTCAGTATAGATTATGGAGATGCAGATGCAAACCGAAGTGCAGAAGGGTGTCAGCCCCTCTCAGCAGTCAGCTCTCTGCCTCCTCAAAGTCACAGACCCATAGAGCAGAATGGGTGGTGGCGATGGCTCATGAAATGGGAAGGTGAAATGAGTCATTGTTGTATTCAAAGGCAGGGGAAAACAGAATGAATGTACACTACATGGGTTTGTTATTGTCACCAGCCGCCCAAGGGAAATGGTAAAGGCTGTCACACGCCTACCCTATACCAGACCCAGGCTGAGACCAAGCCTCCTCTATATGAGGCCAAGCCTGAGAGGAGGAGAAGGAACTATATATATGAATGTACGGTATCTGTTTGTGCACATGTGCATACAGCGAGTACATATTGTATGTAGATGATATTTACTCTATGTTTCTAAAATGAGCGGATGAGAAAGAAAGAAAAATAGAGAGAGAGAAAATAGAGAGAGAGAGAGAGAGAGAGAGAGAGAGAGAGAGAGAGAGAGAGAGAGAGAGAGAGAGAGAGAGAGAGAGAGAGAGAGAGAGAGAAAGAAAGAGATAAAGAAAGAAAGAAAGAGAGAAAGAAAGTGAGAGAGAAAGAAAGAAAGAGAGAGAGAGAGAGAGAGAGAGAGAGAGAGAGAGAGAGAGAGAGAGAGAGAGAGAGAGAGAGAGAGAGAGAGAGAGAGAGAAAGAAAGAAAGAAAGAAAGAAAGAAAGAAAGAAAGAAAGAAAGAAAGAAAGAAAGAAAGAAAGAAAGAAAGAAAGAAAGAAAGATAGATAGATAGATAGATAGATAGATAGATAGATAGATAGATAGATAGATAGATAGATAGATAGATAGATAGATAGATAGATAGATAGATAGATAGATAGATAGATAGATAGATAGATAGATAGATAGACATTGCCGAGAGAGAGAGAGATGGAAAGAAAGAGAAAGAGAGAGAGATAGAGAGCGGCAAACAAAGGGTTCTCATTACTTTTCAACATGGCTTCCCAGGCAGTGTGTACAGTATGTGTGCAGTGGTGTAAAGTACTTAAGTAAAAATACTTTAAAGTACTACTTATTAAGTCGTTTTTGTGGGTATCTGTACTTTACTATTTATATTTTTGACAACTTTTACTTTTAATGGTCCATTCACACACTTATCAAGAGAACATCCCCAGTCATCCCTACTGCCTCTGATCTGGTGGACTCACTAAACACACCTTCTTCATTTGTAAATGATGTCTGAGTGTTGGAGTGTGCCCCTTAGTATCCGTAGATAAAATAAAAACAGAAAATGGTGCCGTCTGGTTTGATTATTATAAGGATTTTAAAAATTATTTATACTTTTACTTTTTATACTTTAGTATATTTTAGCAATTACATTTACTTTTGATACTTACCGGTAAGTATTTTTAAAACCAAATACTAAGTAGTATTTTACTGGGTGACTTTTACTTGAGACATTTTCCATTAAGGTATTGTATCTTTACTTTTACTCAAGTATGACAATTGGGTAGTTTTTCCAGCACTGTATGTGTGTTTTATATACATTCAGTGGACAGTTTATTAGGTACATCAACCCATTCATGAAAAAATACAGACCTTCTATATACCGTAATCTACAAAAATGAGTGGTTTGATGATTAACGAACAAGAAATCAACTTTCTAGAACTTAATAACAATAGACTATATAAAAAATGCATAATGTGTCACATTCACCCCAATATCCATCGAGGCGTCGAGGCGTTCATGTACTGTTTGATTGCATGTTAGATGGGGCAAAACAAGTGGCCTAAGTACGTTGACCGTGGTATGATCGTCGGTGCCAGGCTCGGTGCTGGTTCCAGTATCTCAGGAACGTCCGGGCTCCTGGGCTGTTCATGCACGACAGTTTAGGGTTTACCAGGAATGGTGCAACAAACCAAAACCATCCAGTCAGCAGCAGTCCGTTGATGACAAGTCGAAGGAGAATGGAAAGAATCGTGCAAAATAACAGGCGGGCCACAAACTGTCAAATAACTGAGCAGTACAACAGTGGTGTGCAGAACCGCATCTCAGAAGCACAACCTGGATCCGGATGGGCTGTTGCAGCCGACCACACCGGGTTCCACTCTATCAGCTTAAAACAGGAAGAAGCAGCTCCATTGGGCACACGATCACCAAAACTGGACTATTGAGGAGTGTAAAACATTGCCTGGTCCGGCAAAACCCGGTTCCTGTTTCATCGTGCTGATCTCATGGCTGGTGGCAGAGTCTGGGTTCGGCGTAACTGTCCATGGCCCCATCCTGTCTCGTGTCAACGGTACTAGATGGGTGCAAATAAACTGTGTGTGTGTGTGTGTGTGTGTGTGTGTGTGTGTGTGTGTGTGTGTGTGTGTGTGTGTGTGTGTGTGTGTGTGTGTGTGTGTGTGTGTGTGTGTGTGTGTGTGTGTGTGTGTGTGTGTGTGTGTGTGTGTGTGTGTGTGTGTGTGTGTGTGTGTGTGTGTGTGTGTGTGTGTGTGTGTGTGTGTGTGTGTGTGTGTGTGTGTGTGTGTGTGTGTGTGTGTGTGTGTGTGTGTGTGTGTGTGTGTGTGTGTGTGTGTGTGTGTGTGTGTGTGTGTGTGTGTGTGTGTGTGTGTGTGTGTGTGTGTGTGTGTGTGTGTGTGTGTGTGTGTGTGTGTGTGTGTGTGTGTGTGTGTGTGTGTGTGTGTGTGTGTGTGTGTGTGTGTGTGTGTGTGTGTGTGTGTGTGTGTGTGTGTGTGTGTGTGTGTGTGTGTGTGTGTGTGTGTGTGTGTGTGTGTGTGTGTGTGTGTGTGTGTGTGTGTGTGTGTGTGTGTGTGTGTGTGTGTGTGTGTGTGTGTGTGTGTGTGTGTGTGTGTGTGTGTGTGTGTGTGTGTGTGTGTGTGTGTGTGTGTGTGTGTGTGTGTGTGTGTGTGTGTGTGTGTGTGTGTGTGTGTTCCTGCTCATCCCCCTGATGTGTGTGAGACATTGCCCAAACTACCTGTTTATGGATCCAGCAGCCATGACACTTTTTACTGGTATTTCAATGTTTGATTTATGACACCACTCTGTGTGTCACTTTAAATGCAATTACCAGCTATGAATGGATATGATATGCACACGCCGTCTCTGCCAGCGCTACATTCTTCCAACCTCTGGAAAACAAGTGATGCTCTTGAAAGAGCATCATCAATCCTATTTTTGAGGGCTTGTGTGGAGCCTGGAGATGTGTTTCATATTGTGTGTGTGGTGAATATTATATTCCAAGTGGGTGGCTTGGTACCAGGCTATTCAGGTAGTGTTCATGTGTATTTTGTTATTTGTCCGAGTGTCATTCTCTGTAAGTGCATGGGTATTACTGATATAGTAACAGGTGTATAGTACACCTGACTGCAGGCATGATCTACCTTGTGCAGGTACAGTACTACAGAAAAACCTTTGTGGGAGAGGAGTTGACCTAATTAACTGCAACTCTGCTCAAAATATTTGCACAAGGGGCATAGTTATTCCCCATCCTCATTCATGTACACACACTTGCATTCACATACAGTACACACACTCTCACATACAGTACACACACTCACACATACAATACACACACTCACACATATAGTACACACACTCACACATACAGTACACACATGCACACACATACATAAGATGTCAGCCCTGTTCCCATCCCCCTCCTTGTCATCCCCAGTCTGCTGCCAAGGCTGTAGTCTGCCAGCGGGCTGTCTGTCTGTCTGTCTGTCTGTCTGTCTGTCTGTCTGTCTGTCTGTCTGTCTGTCTGTCTGTCTGTCTGGCTGGCTGGCTGGCTGGCTCAGTATACTAGAGGGGCTGTGGATCCCAAAAGCCTGCGTGGCCCACCATTGATTTATGTCATTGTGTGCATTTTCAGCCTTCCCAGAGGTCACCTCGTGCGTCTCCTCTCCACATTCCTCTGCCTCTGTCCCCTGAGTTACCAGCAGCATGTTCGCCATCACTTTTAACACTCAGCCGCCCTCAAAACCCACTCAGGCTTCTCTTCTCTCTCAAACCGCAATATCATTTCAAAGCAGTATAATTTCCCTCTGCTGCCTCGCAGCAGAGCTGTCAGAGGATGTGTAAACACAACGTTTTTATATTGTGGGGTTTGAAATTTCCAGAGATGAAATTGTCTATAATAGTTAAACCTGTCAATGTGTATTCATTTGCTTGTCTTGTTGTGATGTTGTCTGTGAAATCCATGTTCTAAGGCCATCAGTCAGACAAGCTCGATAAAAGACACATTGATTGCTCTCCCTGAAACACACTAGATGCACTAGGACGGGGCTGTGTTCAGATGGAGCTATTGAGATTTTTTCATCTTGCAACATGTTCAGGTGAACAAATCAACATGGCTAATGTGCAGTAATTTACCGAAGCTGCTGACAGTCATTGTTGGTGAGCTATGGAGAACCCTGTGTATTCCATGAAACTGAAAGGAATGCAAAAAAGCTATCTGAATGAGTCCAGTTCTTCTCATCATGACCCCCTCCCTCCCTCCACACAGAGTCACTGGAACCCACCTACCAGCAGCTGCAGAAGATGAAACTGGACAAGAGTCCGTTCGTGGTGGTGTCAGTGATTGGTCAGGAGCTGCTGACAGCAGCCCACCATACCGCCTCCGTGGTGGTACTGGAGTCCGCATTAAAGATCGGAACCTGCAGCCTCAAGCTGCGCGGCTCCGTCTTCTCAGCCCTCAGCAGTGCCCACTGGTCCCTGGGCAATACCGAGAAGAGCACCGGATATATGCAGCAAGACCTGGAGGTCTCCAAAACACTAGGTAAGAGACAAGAGTGTGTGTTTATATGTGTGTGTATGTCTGTTCTTATCTGTGTGTATGTGGGTGTCTCTATCTACAGTATGTCTGTCCCTGAGTTGCTGTGTGGGTGTGAGGCAGCCCAGATTGGCTGGACTCTCCTGGCCCCACATCGTTTGACACATGAGTGGGCAGAACAGAGCAGCATGAGAAGGGTCTGGAGTGGAGCAGAGCGCTGTGGTTATCAGGTAGAGAGCCTGGCTCTGGCCCAGTCTGGGGGGCCTGTCTGTCAGATATAATAAGGCCTCTCCCTCACCCCACTGGGGCCTGGAGATCAGGTCTAGCAGGTCTACCTGCAGTCTGTCTGTCAGTCAGTTAGCTGCTCTCTCTACTGTGGAGCTTTCTCTGTACAGCAGCTTAGAATGCCCAGCGCTCCATTTAAGGACATAATGGGATGTCAGTGTCAAGGAGCTCCATCGCATCACTGCATCACTGCTCTGAGATGGTAGAGGACCGGGACTGCCCTGGGAAGACCCACCCTACACCGAATGACAGCACATTTAGTTGTGACTTTCCGGTTGTACTGTATATAACCTGAGTGGTAAACAAACAAGGATACATATGATTGTATTGAAAGTTAAAAGGTATTGATTATGATCTCAGATTTATTGTATAGAGTACATTGTTTTCTGTCCTGTTCTATCCTGTCCTGGAGTGACCTTCCCTTACTTGACCTCTCTTCTCTCTGCTCTCCTCATCTCCAGGTGACCAAACAGGTGAATGTCGTGCCCATGGCAACCTGGGCTCAGCATTCTTCTCCAAGGGGAACTACCGCGAGGCCCTGACTAACCATCGCCACCAGCTGGTCCTGGCCATGAAGCTCAAGGACAGGGAGGTAAGAGACTGAGACACACAGGGCCCACAGCTCACTGTGTCCTCCACCTAATACTCCTGGGAGTTTTTTCTGATCTTTTCCAGGTGGTAGTATGTAAGGTAAATCTATCATGTAGTTTTAGGTTATCTTCTGCTTTAGGAGGAGGGGTGAGGGCATGTGGGGAATGGATGGCTGGTGTCTTTTCTCTGCTTCCGTTAGTGGTTGTAATAGTGGTGTGTCCTGCAGCTTTCCTCTCCTCTGTCTTGGTTGTTCAGAGGGTGAATCAAGGGTAAGACTGACAGGCAGGAATGCTCTGCTGCTGGTTCTCCCGTCAGAGAGAGAGATAGAGAGGGATGGGAAGTGGGTTAGGAGGACAAATGAAGGTGACGAGGCGAATGAGAGAGAGAGGTGAAGAGACCAAGGGGAGGGCCTTAAGTAACAGCTTGTGCTCCTCATTATCAATGCAAAACATTTATGCAGATATTATGCATATATTTATCCTGTTCATGTTTCAGTACAACTGGGGTTTTGGCAACATATGCTACTTAATGAATGTAATTTGCACAGATTAAGGTGTTTGGATATGAAATAGAGGGAGAAAGACAAAAACAAAAGGACAAGAGAGAAAAAAAACACAAATGAGGGAGAGAGAGAAAAAAAACAGATGAGGGAGGAAAAAACAACAGATGAGGGAGGAAAAAACAACAGATGAGGGAGAGAGAAAAAAACAGATGAGGGAGAGAGAAAAAAACAGATGAGGGAGAGAGAAAAAAACAGATGAGGGAGGGAGTAAAAAACAACAGATGAGGGAGAGAGAAAAAAACAACAGATGAGGGAGTAAAAAAACAACAGATGAGGGAGAGAGAAAACAACAGATGAGGGAGGGAGTAAAAAACAACAGATGAGGGAGAAAAAAAAAACAACAGATGAGGGAGGGAAAAACAACAGATGAGGAGAGATGAGGGAGGGAGAAAAAAACAACAGATGAGGGAGGGAGAAAAAACAACAGATGAGGGAGGAGAAAAAAACAACAGATGAGGAGGAGAAAAAAACAACAGATGAGGGAGGGAAAAAAACAACAGATGAGGGAGGGAGAAAAAACAACAGATGAGGGAGGGAAAAAAACAACAGATGAGGGAGGGAGAAAAAAATAACAGATGAGGGAGGAAGAAAAAACAACAGATGAGGGAGGGAGAAAAAACAACAGATGAGGGAGGAAGAAAAAAACAACAGATGAGGGAGAGAGAAAAAAACAACAGATGAGGGAGGAAGAAAAAAACAACAGATGAGGGAGAGAGAAAAAACAACAGATGAGGGAGAGAGAAAAAACAACAGATGAGGGAGGGAGAAAAACAACAGAAGAGGGAGAAAAAAAACAACAGATGAGGGAGAAAAAACAACAGATGAGGGAGAGAGAAAAAACAACAGATGAGGGAAAAAACAACAGATGAGGGAGAGAAAAAAAACAACAGATGAGGGAGGGAGAAAAAAACAACAGATGAGGGAGGAGAGAAAAAACAACAGATGAGGGAGGAGAAAAAAACAACAGATGAGGGAGGAAGAAAAAACAGATGAGGGAGGGAGAAAAACAACAGATGAGGGAGAAGAAAAAACAACAGATGAGGAGGGAGATGAAGAAAAAAACAACAGATGAGGGAGAGAAAAAAACAACAGATGAGGGGAGAAAAAAAACAGATGAGGAAGAGAAAACAACAGATGAGAAAAAAACAACAGGAGGGAGAGAAAAAACAACAGATGAGGGAGGAGAAAAAACAACAGATGAGGGAGGAGAAAAAAACAACAGATGAGGGAGGGAGAAAAAACAACAGATGAGGGAGGGAGAAAAAACAACAGATGAGGGAGGAAGAAAAAACAACAGATGAGGGAGGAAGAAAAAACAACAGATGAGGGAGGGAGAAAAAAACAACAGATGAGGGAGGGAAAAAACAACAGATGAGGGAGGGAGAAAAAAACAACAGATGAGGGAGAAAGAAAAAACAACAGATGAGGGGAGAGAAAAAACAACAGATGAGGGAGAGAGAAAAAAACAACAGATGAGGGAGGGAGAAAAAAACAACAGATGAGGGAGGAAGAAAAAAACAACAGATGAGGGAGAAAAAAACAACAGATGAGGGAGAGAGAAAAAAAACAACAGATGAGGGAGAGAGAAAAAAACAGATGAGGGAGAGAGAAAAAAAAACAGATGAGGGAGGGAGAAAAAAAACAACAGATGAGGGAGGAAGAAAAAAACAACAGATGAGGGAGAGAGAAAAAACAACAGATGAGGAGGAGAAAAACAACAGATGATGGAGAGAAAAAACAACAGATGAGGGAGAGAGAAAAAACAACAGATGAGGGAGAGAGAAAAAACAACAGATGAGGGAGAGAGAAAAAACAACAGATGAGGGAGGGAGAAAAAAACAACAGATGAGGGAGAGAAAAAACAACAGATGAGGGAGAGAGAAAAAACAACAGATGAGGGAGAGAGAAAAAAACAACAGATGAGGGAGAGAGAAAAAACAACAGATGAGGGAGGAGAAAAAAACAACAGATGAGGGAGAGAAAAAAACAACAGATGAGGGAGAAAAAAACAACAGATGAGGGAGAGAGAAAAAAACAACAGATGAGGGAGAAAAACAACAGATGAAAAAAACAACAGATGAGGGAGAGAGAAAACAACAGATGAGGAGAGAAAAACAACAGATGAAAAAACAACAGATGAGGGAGAGAAAAAAACAACAGATGAGGGGGAGAAAAAACAACAGATGAGGGAGAGAGAAAAAACAACAGATGAGGGAGAGAGAAAAAAACAACAGATGAGAAAAAACAACAGATGAGGGAGAGAGAAAACAACAGATGAGGGAGGGAGAAAAAACAACAGATGAGGGAGAGAGAAAAAACAGATGAGGGAGAAAAACAACAGATGAGGGAGAGAGAAAAAACAACAGATGAGGGAGGGAAAAAAAAACAACAGATGAGGGGAGAAAAACAACAGATGAGGAGAGAAAAAACAACAGATGAGGAGAGAGAAAAAACAACAGATGAGGGAGAGAGAAAACAGATGAGGGAGAGAAAAACAACAGATGAGGGGGAAAAAAAAACAACAGATGAGGGAGAGAGAAAAAAAAAAAACAACAGATGAGGGAGAGAGAAAACAACAGATGAGGGAGAGAGAAAAAACAGATGAGGGAGGGAAAAACAACAGATGAGGGAGAGAAAAAAACAACAGATGAGGGAGGAAGAGATGAGGGAAAAAAACAACAGATGAGGAGAGAGAAAAAACAACAGATGAGGGAGAGAGAAAAAAAAACAGATGAGGGAGAGAGAAAAAACAACAGATGAGGGAGGAGAAAAAAAACAACAGATGAGGGGGAGAAAAAAACAACAGATGAGGGAGGGAGAAAAAAACAACAGATGAGGGAGGAGAAAAAAACAACAGATGAGGGGGGAAAAACAACAGATGAGGGAAGAAAAAACAACAGATGAGGGAGGGAGAAAAAACAACAGATGAGGGAGAGAAAAAACAACAGATGAGGGAGGGAAAAAAAAACAACAGATGAGGGAGAGAGAAAAAACAACAGATGAGGGAGAAAAAACAACAGAGAGGGAAAAAAACAACAGATGAGGGAGAAAGAAAAAACAACAGATGAGGGAGAGAGAAAAAACAACAGATGAGGGAGAGAGAAAAACAACAGATGAGGAGGGAGAAAAAACAACAGATGAGGGAGGAAGAAAACAACAGATGAGGAGAAAAAACAACAGATGAGGGAGAGAGAAAAAAACAACAGATGAGGGAGGAGAAAACAGATGAGGGAAGAAACAACAGATGAGGGAGGGAGAAAACAACAGATGAGGGAGAGAAAAAAACAACAGATGAGGGAGAGAGAAAAAACAACAGATGAGGGAGGGAGAAAAACAACAGATGATGGAGAGAGAAAAAAACAACAGATGAGGGAGAGAGAAAAAACAACAGATGAGGGAGAGAAAAAACAACAGATGAGGAGAGAGAAAACAACAGATGAGGGGGAAAAAACAACAGATGAGGGAGAGAAAAACAACAGATGAGGGAGAGAGAAAAAACAACAGATGAGGGAGGGAGAAAAAACAACAGATGAGGGAGAGAGAAAAAAACAACAGATGAAAAAACAACAGATGAGGGAGAGAAAAAACAACAGATGAGGAAAAACAACAGATGAGGGAGAAAAAACAACAGATGAGGGAGGAGAAAAAACAGATGAGGGATGAAAAAACAACAGGAGGGAGAGAGAAAACAACAGATGAGGGAGAGAGAAAAAACAACAGATGAGGGAGAGAAAAACAACAGATGAGGGAGAGAGAAAAAACAACAGATGAGGGAGAGAGAAAACAACAGATGAGGGAGAGAAAAAACAACAGATGAGGGAGAGAGAAAAAACAACAGATGAGGGAGAAAAACAACAGATGAGGAGAGAGAAAACAACAGATGAGGAGGAGAAAAAAACAACAGATGAGGGAGAAAAAACAACAGATGAGGGAGAGAGAAAAAACAACAGATGAGGGAGAGAGAAAAAAAAACAACAGATGAGGGAGAGAGAAAAAACAACAGATGAGGGAGAGAGAAAAAACAACAGATGAGGGAGGGAGAAAACAACAGATGAAAAAAAACAACAGATGAGGGAGAGAGAAAAAACAACAGATGAGGGAGGGAGAAAAAAACAACAGATGAGGGAGAGAGAAAAAACAACAGATGAGGGGAGAGAGAAAAAACAACAGATGAGGGAGGAGAAAAAACAACAGATGAGGGAGAGAGAAAACAACAGATGAGGGAGAGAGAAAAAAACAACAGATGAGGGAGGGAGAAAAAAACAACAGATGAGGGAGAAAAAAAACAACAGATGAGGGAGAGAGAAAAAAACAACAGATGAGGGAGGAAAAAAAAACAACAGATGAGGGAGGGAGAAAAAAACAACAGATGAGGGAGAAAAAAAACAACAGATGAGGGAGGGAGAAAAAACAACAGATGAGGGAGGGAGAAAAAACAACAGATGAGGGAGAGAGAAAAAAACAACAGATGAGGGAGAGAGAAAAAAAACAACAGATGAGGGAGGGAGAAAAAAACAGACAGAGAGAGAAAAAAACAACAGATGAGGAAGAGAGAAAAAACAACAGATGAGGGAGAGAGAAAAAACAACAGATGAGGGAGAGAGAAAAAACAACAGATGAGGGAGAGAGAAAAAAACAACAGATGAGGGAGAGAGAAAAAAACAACAGATGAGGGGAGAAAAAAAAACAGATGAGGAGAGATGAAAAAACAACAGATGAGGGAGAGAGAAAAAAACAACAGATGAGGGAGAGAGAAAAAAACAACAGATGAGGGAGAGAGAAAAAACAACAGATGAGGGAGGGAGAAAAAACAACAGATGAGGGAGGAAGAAAAAACAACAGATGAGGGAGGAAGAAAAAACAACAGATGAGGGAGAAAAAACAACAGATGAGGGAAAAAAACAACAGATGAGGGAGAGAGAAAAAAACAACAGATGAGGGAGGAAGAAAAAAACAACAGATGAGGGAGAGAGAAAAAACAACAGATGAGGGAGAGAGAAAAAAACAACAGATGAGGGAGAGAGAAAAAACAACAGATGAGGGAGGAAGAAAAAAACAACAGATGAGGGAGGAAGAAAAAACAACAGATGAGGGAAAAAACAACAGATGAGGAGAGAGAAAAAAACAACAGATGAGGAGAGAGAAAAAAACAGATGAGGGAGAGAGAAAAAACAGATGAGGGAGGGAGAAAACAACAGATGAGGGAGAGAGAAAAAACAACAGATGAGGGAGAGAGAAAAAACAACAGATGAGGGAGGAGAAAAAACAACAGATGATGGGAGAGAGAAAAAACAACAGATGAGGGAGAGAGAAAACAACAGATGAGGGAGAGAGAAAAAACAACAGATGAGGGAGAGAGAAAAAACAACAGATGAGGGAGGGAGAAAAAACAACAGATGAGGGAGAGAGAAAAAACAACAGATGAGGGAGAGAGAAAAACAACAGATGAGGGAGGGAGAAAAAACAACAGATGAGGGAGAGAGAAAAAACAACAGATGAGGGAGAGAGAAAACAACAGATGAGGGAGAGAGAAAAAAACAACAGATGAGGGAGAAAAAACAACAGATGAGGGAGAGAGAAAAAACAACAGATGAGGGAGAAAAAACAACAGATGAGGGAGAAAAACAACAGATGAGGGAGAGAGAAAAAACAACAGATGAGGGAGGAGAAAAAACAACAGATGAGGGAGAAAAAACAACAGATGAGGGAGAGAGAAAAAACAACAGATGAGGGAGAGAGAAAAAACAACAGATGAGGGAGAGAGAAAAAACAACAGATGAGGGAGAGAGAAAAAACAACAGATGAGGAGAAAACAACAGATGAGGGAGAGAGAAAACAACAGATGAGGGAGGGAGAAAAAACAACAGATGAGGGAGAAAACAACAGATGAGGGAGAAAAAAACAACAGATGAGGGAGAGAGAAAAAACAACAGATGAGGGAGGAGAAAAAACAACAGATGAGGGGAGAAAAAACAACAGATGAGGGAGAGAGAAAACAACAGATGAGGGAGGGAGAAAAAACAACAGATGAGGAAGAAAACAACAGATGAGGGAGAGAGAAAAAACAACAGATGAGGGAGGGAGAAAAACAACAGATGAGGGAGAGAGAAAAAACAACAGATGAGGGAGAGAGAAAAAACAACAGATGAGGGAGGGAGAAAAAACAACAGATGAGGGAGAGAGAAAACAACAGATGAGGGAGAGAGAAAAAAACAACAGATGAGGGAGGGAGAAAAAACAACAGATGAGGGAGAGAGAAAACAACAGATGAGGGAGAGAGAAAACAACAGATGAGGGAGGGAGAAAAACAACAGATGAGGGAGAGAAAAAAACAACAGATGAGGGAGGGAGAAAAACAACAGATGAGGGAGGGAGAAAAAACAACAGATGAGGGAGGGAGAAAACAACAGATGAGGGAGAGAGAAAAAACAACAGATGAGGGAGAGAGAAAAAACAACAGATGAGGGAGGGAGAAAAAAACAACAGATGAGGGAGAGAGAAAAACAACAGATGAGGAAGAGAGAAAAACAACAGATGAGGGAGGGAGAAAAAACAACAGATGAGGGAGAGAGAAAAAACAACAGATGAGGGAGAGAGAAAAAAACAACAGATGAGGGAGAGAGAAAAAACAACAGATGAGGGAGAGAGAAAACAACAGATGAGGGAGAGAAAAAACAACAGATGAGGGAGAGAGAAAACAACAGATGAGGGAGAGAGAAAAAACAACAGATGAGGGAGAGAGAAAAAACAACAGATGAGGGAGAGAGAAAAAACAACAGATGAGGGAGGGAGAAAAAACAACAGATGAGGGAGAGAGAAAACAACAGATGAGGGAGGGAGAAAAAAACAACAGATGAGGGAGAGAAAAAAACAACAGATGAGGGAGGGAGAAAAAACAACAGATGAGGGAGAGAAAAAACAACAGATGAGGGAGGGAAAAAACAACAGATGAGGGAGAGAAAAAACAACAGATGAGGGAGAGAGAAAAACAACAGATGAGGGAGGGAGAAAAAACAACAGATGAGGGAGAGAGAGAAAAAACAACAGATGAGGGAGAGAGAAAAAAACAACAGATGAGGGAGGAGAAAAAACAACAGATGAGGAGGGAGAAAAAACAACAGATGAGGGGAGAGAAAACAACAGATGAGGGAGGGAGAAAAAACAACAGATGAGGGAGAGAGAAAAAACAACAGATGAGGGAGGGAGAAAAAACAACAGATGAGGGAGAGAGAAAAAACAACAGATGAGGGAGGGAAAAAACAACAGATGAGGGAGAGAGAAAAAACAACAGATGAGGGAGAGAGAAAAAAACAACAGATGAGGGAGGGAGAAAAAACAACAGATGAGGAGAGAGAAAACAACAGATGAGGGAGAGAGAAAACAACAGATGAGGGAGGGAGAAAAACAACAGATGAGGGAGAGAGAAAAAAACAACAGATGAGGGAGGGAGAAAAACAACAGATGAGGGAGAGAGAAAACAACAGATGAGGGAGAAACAACAGATGAGGGAGAGAGAAAACAACAGATGAGGGAGGGAGAAAAAACAACAGATGAGGGAGGGAGAAAAACAACAGATGAGGGAGGGAGAAAAAACAACAGATGAGGGAGAGAGAAAAAAACAACAGATGAGGGAGAGAGAAAAACAACAGATGAGGAGAGAGAAAAAAAACAACAGATGAGGGAGGAGAAAACAACAGATGAGGGAGAGAGAAAAAAACAACAGATGAGGGAGAGAGAAAAAACAACAGATGAGAGAGAGAAAAAACAACAGATGAGGGAGAGAGAAAACAACAGATGAGGGAGAGAGAAAAAAACAACAGATGAGGGAGGGAGAAAAAACAACAGATGAGGGAGAGAGAAAAAACAACAGATGAGGGAGGAGAAAAAACAACAGATGAGGGAGAGAGAAAACAACAGATGAGGGAGAGAGAAAAAACAACAGATGAGGGAGAGAGAAAAAAATAACAGATGAGGAGAGAGAAAAAACAACAGATGAGGGAGGGAGAAAAAACAACAGATGAGGGAGGAAGATAAAAACAACAGATGAGGGAGAGAGAAAACAACAGATGAGGGAGAGAGAAAACAACAGATGAGGGAGAGAGAAAAAACAACAGATGAGGGAGGAAGAAAAAACAACAGATGAGGAGGGAGATAAAAACAACAGATGAGGGAGGAAGAAAACAACAGATGAGGAGGAAGAAAAAACAACAGATGAGGGAGGGAGATAAAAACAACAGATGAGGGAGAAAACAACAGATGAGGGAGAGAAAAAAACAACAGATGAGGGAGGGAGAAAAAAATAACAGATGAGGGAGAGAGAAAAAACAACAGATGAGGGAGGGAGAAAAAAACAACAGATGAGGGAGGAAGATAAAACAACAGATGAGGAGAGAGAAAAACAACAGATGAGGGAGAGAGAAAACAACAGATGAGGAGAGAGAAAAAACAACAGATGAGGGAGGAAGATAAAACAACAGATGAGGGAGGGAGATAAAAAACAACAGATGAGGGAGGAAGAAAACAACAGATGAGGGAGGAAGAAAACAACAGATGAGGGAGGGAGATAAAAACAACAGATGAGGGGAGAAAACAACAGATGAGGGAGAGAAAAAACAACAGATGAGGGAGAGAGAAAAACAACAGATGAGGGAGGAAGATAAAACAACAGATGAGGGAGGGAGATAAAACAACAGATGAGGGAGGAAGAAAACAACAGATGACGGAGGAAGAAAAAAACAACAGATGAGGGAGGAAGAAAAAACAAGAGATGAGGGAGAAAAAAACAACAGATGAGGGAGGAAGAAAAAACAAGAGATGAGGAAGGAGAAAAAAACAACAGATGAGGGAGGAAGATAAAAACAAGAGAAGAGAGGGAAAAACAACAAGTGAGGGAGGCTAAAAAAAACAAGAGATGAGGGAGGAAGATAAAAACAAGAGATAAGGAGGAAAATAAAAACAAGAGATGAGGGAGGAAAATAAAAACAAGAGATGAGGGAGGAAAATAAAAACAAGAGATAAGGGAGGAAAATAAAAACAAGAGATAAGGGAGAAAACAACAGATGAGGGAGGGAGAAAAACACCACATGTGGGAGAGAGAAAAAACAACAGATGAGGGAGAGAGAAAAAAAAACATGTGGAGAGAGAGAAAAAACAACAGATGAGGGAGGGAGAAAAACAACAGATGAGGGAGAGAAAAAACAACAGATGAGGGAGGAGAAAAAACAACAGATGAGGGAGGGAGAAAAAAACAACAGATGAGGGAGGAGAAAAAAAACAGATGAGGAGAGAAAAAACAACAGATGAGGGAGAAAGAAAACAACAGATGAGGAGAGAGAAAAAACAACAGATGAGGGAGAGAAAAAACAACAGATGAGGGAGGGAGAAAACAACAGATGAGGGAGGAAGAAAAAACAACAGATGAGGGAGAAAAAACAACAGATGAGGAGAGAGAAAAAACAACAGATGAGGAGAGAGAAAAAACAGATGAGGGAGAGAGAAAAAAACAGATGAGGGAGGGAAAAACAACAGATGAGGGAGAGAGAAAACAACAGATGAGGGAGAGAGAAAAAACAACAGATGAGGGGAGAGAAAAAACAGATGAGGGAGGAGAAAAAACAACAGATGAGGGAGAGAGAAAACAACAGATGAGGGAGGAAGAAAAACAACAGATGAGGGAGAAAAAACAACAGATGAGCGAGAGAGAAAAAAACAACAGATGAGGGAGAGAGAAAAAACAGATGAGGGAGAGAGAAAAACAACAGATGAGGGAGGGAGAAAAAACAACAGATGAGGGAGGGAGAAAACAACAGATGAGGGAGGGAGAAAAAACAACAGATGAGGGAGGGAGAAAACAACAGATGAGGGAGGGAGAAAACAACAGATGAGGGAGGGAGAAAAAACAACAGATGAGGGAGGGAGAAAAACAACAGATGAGGGAGGGAGAAAACAACAGATGAGGGGGAGAAAAAAACAACAGATGAGGGAGGAGAAAAAACAACAGATGAGGGAGGGAGAAAAAACAACAGATGAGGGAGAGAGAAAAAAAACAACAGATGAGGGAGGAAGAAAAAAATAACAGATGAGGGAGAGAGAAAAAAACAACAGATGAGGGAGAAAAAAAACAACAGATGAGGGAGGGAGAAAAAAAAAACAGATGAGGGAGGAAGAAAAAACAACAGATGAGGGAGGAAAAAACAACAGATGAGGGAGGAAAAAACAACAGATGAGGGAGAGAGAAAAAAACAGATGAGGGAGAGAGAAAAAAACAGATGAGGGAGAGAGAAAACAACAGATGAGGGAGAGAGAAAACAACAGATGAGGGAGAGAGAAAAAACAACAGATGAGGGAGGAGAAAAAACAACAGATGATGGAGAGAGAAAAAACAACAGATGAGGGAGAGAGAAAAACAACAGATGAGGGAGAGAGAAAAAACAACAGATGAGGGAGAGAGAAAAAAACAACAGATGAGGGAGGGAGAAAAAACAACAGATGAGGAGAGAGAAAAAACAACAGATGAGGGAGAGAGAAAAAACAACAGATGAGGGAGGGAGAAAAAAACAACAGATGAGGAGAGAGAAAACAACAGATGAGGGAGAGAGAAAACAACAGATGAGGGAGAGAAAAAACAACAGATGAGGGAGAAAAAACAACAGATGAGGGAGAGAGAAAAAACAACAGATGAGGGGAGAGAAAACAACAGATGAGGGAGAGAAAAACAACAGATGAGGGAGAGAGAAAACAACAGATGAGGGAGAGAGAAAACAACAGATGAGGGAGAAAAAACAACAGATGAGGGAGAGAGAAAAACAACAGATGAGGGAGAGAGAAAAAACAACAGATGAGGGAGAGAGAAAAACAACAGATGAGGGAGAGAGAAAAAACAACAGATGAGGGAGAAAACAACAGATGAGGGAGAGAGAAAACAACAGATGAGGGAGGGAGAAAAACAACAGATGAGGGAGAAAAAAACAGATGAGGGAGAGAAACAACAGATGAGGGAGAGAGAAAAAACAACAGATGAGGGAGAGAGAAAAAAACAACAGATGAGGGAGAGAGAAAAACAACAGATGAGGGAGAGAGAAAAAACAACAGATGAGGGAGGAGAAAAAACAACAGATGAGGGAGAGAAAACAACAGATGAGGGAGAGAGAAAAAACAACAGATGAGGGAGGGAGAAAAAACAACAGATGAGGGAGAGAGAAAAAACAACAGATGAGGGAGAGAGAAAAACAACAGATGAGGGAGAGAGAAAACAACAGATGAGGGAGAGAGAAAACAACAGATGAGGGAGAGAAAAAACAACAGATGAGGGAGAGAAAAAACAACAGATGAGGGAGAGAGAAAACAACAGATGAGGGAGAGAGAAAAAACAACAGATGAGGGAGGAGAAAAAACAACAGATGAGGGAGGGAAAAACAACAGATGAGGGAGGGAGAAAAAACAACAGATGAGGGAGGGAGAAAAACAACAGATGAGGAGGGAGAAAAACAACAGATGAGGGAGAGAGAAAAAACAACAGATGAGGGGAGAGAAAAACAACAGATGAGGGAGGAGAAAAAACAACAGATGAGGGAGAGAGAAAACAACAGATGAGGAAGAGAGAAAAACAACAGATGAGGGAGGGAGAAAAAACAACAGATGAGGGAGAGAGAAAAAACAACAGATGAGGGAGAGAAAAACAACAGATGAGGGAGAGAGAAAACAACAGATGAGGGAGAGAGAAAAAACAACAGATGAGGGAGAGAGAAAAAACAACAGATGAGGGAGAGAAAAAACAACAGATGAGGGAGAGAGAAAAACAACAGATGAGGGAGAGAGAAAAAACAACAGATGAGGGAGAGAGAAAAAACAACAGATGAGGGAGGAGAAAAAACAACAGATGAGGGAGAGAGAAAAAAAACAACAGATGAGGGAGGAGAAAAAACAACAGATGAGGGAGGAGAAAACAACAGATGAGGGAGGAGAAAAAACAACAGATGAGGGAGAGAGAAAAAACAACAGATGAGGGAGGGAGAAAACAACAGATGAGGGAGAGAGAAAAAACAACAGATGAGGGAGAGAGAAAAAACAACAGATGAGGGAGGGAGAAAACAACAGATGAGGGAGAGAGAAAACAACAGATGAGGGAGAGAGAAAAAACAACAGATGAGGGAGGGAGAAAAAACAACAGATGAGGGAGGGAGAAAAAACAACAGATGAGGGAGAGAGAAAAAACAACAGATGAGGGAGGGAGAAAAAAACAACAGATGAGGGAGAGAAAAAACAACAGATGAGGGAGGGAGAAAAAAACAACAGATGAGGGAGAGAGAAAAAAAACAACAGATGAGGGAGGGAGAAAAAAACAACAGATGAGGGAGAGAAAAAACAACAGATGAGGGAGGGAGAAAAAAACAACAGATGAGGGAGAGAGAAAAAAACAACAGATGAGGGAGAGAGAAAAAAACAACAGATGAGGGAGAGAGAAAAAAACAACAGATGAGGGAGGGAGAAAACAACAGATGAGGGAGAGAGAAAAAACAGATGAGGGAGGGAGAAAAAAAACAACAGATGAGGGAGAGAAAAAAACAACAGATGAGGGAGAAAAACAACAGATGAGGGAGAGAGAAAAAACAACAGATGAGGGAGGGAGAAAAAACAACAGATGAGGGAGGGAGAAAACAACAGATGAGGGAGGAGAAAAAACAACAGATGAGGGAGAGAGAAAACAACAGATGAGGAGAGAGAAAACAACAGATGAGGGAGAGAGAAAAAACAACAGATGAGGGAGGGAGAAAAAACAACAGATGAGGGAGAGAGAAAACAACAGATGAGGGAGAGAGAACAAAACAACAGATGAGGGAGAGAGAAAACAACAGATGAGGGAGAGAGAAAAACAACAGATGAGGGAGAGAGAAAAAACAACAGATGAGGGAGAGAAAACAACAGATGAGGGAGAGAGAAAAAACAACAGATGAGGGAGGGAGAAAAAAACAACAGATGAGGGAGAGAGAAAACAACAGATGAGGGGAGAGAAAACAACAGATGAGGGAGGGAGAAAAAAACAACAGATGAGGGAGAGAGAAAAACAACAGATGAGGGAGGAGAAAAAAACAACAGATGAGGGAGGAAGAAAAAACAACAGATGAGGGAGAGAGAAAAAACAACAGATGAGGGAGAGAAAACAACAGATGAGGAGAGAGAAAACAACAGATGAGGGAGGAAGAAAAAAAACAACAGATGAGGGAGGGAGATAAAAACAACAGATGAGGGAGGAAGAAAACAACAGATGAGGGGAGGAAGAAAAAACAACAGATGAGGGAGGGAGATAAAAACAACAGATGAGGGGAGAAAAACAACAGATGAGGGAGAGAGAAAAAACAACAGATGAGGGAGAGAGAAAAAAACAACAGATGAGGGAGGAAGATAAAAACAACAGATGAGGGAGGGAGATAAAAACAACAGATGAGGGAGGAAGAAAAAACAACAGATGAGGGAGGAAGAAAAAACAGATGACGGAGGAAGAAAAAAACAACAGATGAGGGAGGAAGAAAAAACAAGAGATGAGGGAGAAAAAAACAACAGATGAGGGAGGGAGAAAAAAACAACAGATGAGGGAGGAAGATAAAAACAAGAGAAGAGAGAAAAAAACAACAAGTGAGGGAGGAAAATAAAACAAGAGATGAGGGAGGAAGATAAAAACAAGAGATGAGGGAGGAAGATAAAAACAAGAGATGAGGGAGGAAAATAAAACAAGAGATGAGGGAGGAAGATAAAAACAAGAGATGAGGGAGGAAGATAAAAACAAGAGATGAGGGAGGAAAATAAAACAAGAGATGAGGGAGGAAGATAAAAACAAGAGATGAGGGAGGAAGATAAAAACAAGAGATGAGGGAGGAAGATAAAAACAAGAGATGAGGGAGGAAGATAAAAACAAGAGATGAGGGAGGAAAATAAAAACAAGAGAGGAGAAAAAACAACAGATGAGGGAGGGAGAAAAAACAACAGATGTGGGAGAGAGAAAACAACAGATGAGGGAGAGAAAAACAACAGATGAGAGAAAACAACAGATGAGGGAGGAAGATAAAAACAACAGATGAGGGAGGGAGATAAAACAACAGATGAGGGAGGAAGAAAAAACAACAGATGAGGGAGGAAGAAAAAAACAACAGATGAGGGAGGAGATAAAACAACAGATGAGGAGAAAAAAACAACAGATGAGGAGAGAGAAAACAACAGATGAGGGAGAGAGAAAAAACAACAGATGAGGGAGGAAGATAAAACAACAGATGAGGGAGGGAGATAAAAACAACAGATGAGGGAGGAAGAAAAAACAACAGATGAGGGAGGAAGAAAAAACAACAGATGAGGGAGGAAGAAAAAAACAACAGATGAGGGAGGAAGAAAACAAGAGATGAGGGAGGAAGAAAACAACAGATGAGGGAGGGAGAAAAAACAACAGATGAGGGAGGAAGATAAAAACAAGAGAAGAGAGGAAAAAACAACAAGTGAGGGAGGCTGAAAAAAACAAGAGATGAGGGAGGAAGATAAAAACAAGAGATGAGGGAGGAAGATAAAAACAAGAGATGAGGGAGGAAGATAAAAACAAGAGATGAGGGAGGAAGATAAAAACAAGAGATGAGGGAGGAAGATAAAAACAAGAGATGAGGGAGGAAGATAAAAACAAGAGATGAGGGAGGAAGATAAAAACAAGAGATGAGGGAGGAAGATAAAAACAAGAGATGAGGGAGGAAGATAAAAACAAGAGATGAGGGAGGAAGATAAAAACAAGAGATGAGGGAGGAAAATAAAAACAAGAGATGAGGGAGAAAAAAACAACAGATGAGGGAGGGAGAAAACAACAGATGAGGGAGAGAGAAAAAACAACAGATGAGGGAGAGAGAAAACACCACATGTGGGAGAGAAAAAAACAACAGATGAGGGAGGGAGAAAAACAACAGATGAGGGAGAGAGAAAACAACAGATGAGGGAGAGAGAAAACAACAGATGAGGGAGAGAGAAAACAACAGATGAGGGAGAGAGAAAACAACAGATGAGGGAGAGAGAAAAAACAACAGATGAGGGAGAGAGAAAAAACAACAGATGAGGGAGGGAGAAAAATAACAGATGAGGGAGAGAGAAAACAACAGATGAGGGAGAGAGAAAAAAACAACAGATGAGGGAGGAAGATAAAAACAACAGATGAGGGAGAGAGAAAAAAACAACAGATGAGGGAGAGAGAAAAAAACAACAGATGAGGGAGAGAGAAAAAAACAACAGATGAGGGAGGAAGAAAAAACAACAGATGAGGGAGGGAGATAAAAACAACAGATGAGGGAGGAAGAAAAAACAACAGATGAGGGAGGAAGAAAAAAACAACAGATGAGGGAGAGAGAAAAAAACAACAGATGAGGGAGGGAGATAAAAACAACAGATGAGGGAGAAAAAAAACAACAGATGAGGGAGAGAGAAAAAAACAACAGATGAGGGAGGAAGATAAAAACAACAGATGAGGGAGGGAGATAAAAACAACAGATGAGGGAGGAAGAAAAAACAACAGATGAGGGAGGAAGAAAAAACAACAGATGACGGAGGAAGAAAAAAACAAGAGATGAGGGAGGAAGAAAAACAACAGATGAGGGAGGGAGAAAAACAACAGATGAGGGAGGAAGAAAAAACAAGAGAAGAGAGAGGAAAAAAACAACAGATGAGGGAGGGGAAAAACAAAGTGAGGGAGGAAAATAAAAACAAGAGATGAGGGAGGAAAATAAAAACAAGAGAGGAGGAAAAAAAAACAAGAGATGAGGGAGGAAAATAAAAACAAGAGATGAGGGAGGAAAAAAAAACAAGAGATAAGGGAGGAAAATAAAACAAGAGATAAGGGAGAAAAAACAACAGATGAGGGAGGGAAAAAACACACATGTGGGAGAGAGAAAACAACAGATGAGGGAGAGAGAAAAAAACAGACATGTGGGAGAGAGAAAAACAACAGATGAGGGAGAGAAAAAACAACAGATGAGGGAGGAGAAAAACAACAGATGAGGGAGGGAGAAAAAACAGATGAGGGAGGAGAAAACAACAGATGAGGGAGGGAGAAAACAACAGATGAGGAGAGAGAAAACAACAGATGAGGGAGAGAAAAACAACAGATGAGGAGAGAGAAAAAAACAACAGATGAGGGAGAGAGAAAAAAAACAGATGAGGGAGGGAGAAAAACAACAGATGAGGGAGGAGAAAAAACAACAGATGAGGGAGAGAAAACAACAGATGAGGGAGAGAGAAAAAAACAACAGATGAGGGAGAGAGAAAAAACAGATGAGGGAGAGAAAAAAAACAGATGAGGGAGGGAGAAAACAACAGATGAGGAGAGAGAAAAAACAACAGATGAGGGAGAGAAAAACAACAGATGAGGGAGAAAAACAACAGATGAGGGAGGGAGAAAAAACAACAGATGAGGGAGAGAGAAAAAACAACAGATGAGGGAGGAAGAAAACAACAGATGAGGGAGAAAAAAACAACAGATGAGGAGAGAGAAAAAACAACAGATGAGAGAAAAAACAGATGAGGGAGAGAGAAAAACAACAGATGAGGGAGGGAGAAAAAAAACAACAGATGAGGAGAGAGAAAAAACAACAGATGAGGGAGAGAGAAAAAACAACAGATGAGGGAGAGAAAAAACAACAGATGAGGGAGGGAGAAAAAACAACAGATGAGAAAAAACAACAGATGAGGGAGGAGAAAACAACAGATGAGGGAGGAGAAAAAACAACAGATGAGGGAGGGAGAAAAAAACAACAGATGAGGGAGGGAGAAAAAACAACAGATGAGGGAGGAAAAAACAACAGATGAGGGAGAAAAACAACAGATGAGGGAGAGAGAAAAAACAACAGATGAGGGAGAGAGAAAAAACAACAGATGAGGGAGAGAGAAAAAACAACAGATGAGGGAGGGAGAAAAAACAACAGATGAGGGAGGAAGAAAAAACAACAGATGAGGGAGAAAAAACAACAGATGAGAGAGAAAAAACAACAGATGAGGGAGAGAGAAAAAACAGATGAGGGAGAGAGAAAAAACAACAGATGAGGGAGGGAGAAAACAACAGATGAGGGAGAGAGAAAAACAACAGATGAGGGAGAGAGAAAAAAACAACAGATGAGGGAGAGAGAAAAAACAACAGATGATGGAGAGAGAAAAAACAACAGATGAGGGAGAGAAAAAAACAACAGATGAGGGAGAGAAAAACAACAGATGAGGGAGAGAGAAAAAACAACAGATGAGGGAGGAGAAAAAACAACAGATGAGGAGAGAGAGAAAAAACAGATGAGGGAGAGAGAAAAAACAACAGATGAGGGAGGGAGAAAAAACAACAGATGAGAGAGAAAAACAACAGATGAGGGAGAGAGAAAAAACAACAGATGAGGAGAGAGAAAAAAACAACAGATGAGGAGAGAAAAACAACAGATGAGGGAGAGAGAAAAAACAACAGATGAGGGAGAGAGAAAAAACAACAGATGAGGGAGAGAAAAACAACAGATGAGGGAGAGAGAAAACAACAGATGAGGGAGAGAGAAAAAACAACAGATGAGGAGAGAAAAAAACAACAGATGAGGGAGAGAGAAAAACAACAGATGAGGGAGAGAGAAAAAACAACAGATGAGGGAGAGAGAAAAAACAACAGATGAGGGAGAGAGAAAAAACAACAGATGAGGGGGAAAAAACAACAGATGAGGGAGAAAAAAACAACAGATGAGGGAGGGAAAAAAACAACAGATGAGGGGAGAAAAAACAACAGATGAGGGAGAAAAAACAACAGATGAGGGAGAGAGAAAAAAACAACAGATGAGGGAGAGAGAAAAAACAACAGATGAGGGAGAGAGAAAAAACAACAGATGAGGAGAGAGAAAAAAACAACAGATGAGGGAGGGAGAAAAAACAACAGATGAGGAGAGAGAAAACAACAGATGAGGGAGAGAAAAAAACAACAGATGAGGGAGGAGAAAAAACAACAGATGAGGGAGAGAGAAAAAACAACAGATGAGGGAGAGAGAAAAACAACAGATGAGGGAGAGAAAAAACAACAGATGAGGGAGAGAGAAAACAACAGATGAGGAGAGAGAAAAAACAACAGATGAGGGAGGGAGAAAAAACAACAGATGAGGGAGAGAGAAAAAACAACAGATGAGGGAGAGAAAAAAACAACAGATGAGGGAGGAGAAAAAAACAACAGATGAGGGAGGGAGAAAAAACAACAGATGAGGGAGGGAGAAAACAACAGATGAGGGAGGGAGAAAAAACAACAGATGAGGGAGGAGAAAAAACAACAGATGAGGGAGAGAGAAAACAACAGATGAGGGAGAGAGAAAACAACAGATGAGGGAGGAAGAAAAAACAACAGATGAGGGAGAGAAAAAACAACAGATGAGGGAGAGAGAAAAACAACAGATGAGGGAGGGAGAAAAAAACAACAGATGAGGGAGAGAGAAAAAAACAACAGATGAGGGAGAGAGAAAAAAACAACAGATGAGGGAGAGAGAAAAAAACAACAGATGAGGGAGAGAGAAAAAAACAACAGATGAGGGAGAGAGAAAAAACAACAGATGAGGGAGAGAGAAAAAACAACAGATGAGGGAGAGAGAAAAAAACAACAGATGAGGGAGAGAGAAAAAAACAACAGATGAGGGAGAGAGAAAAAAACAACAGATGAGGGAGAGAGAAAAAAAACAACAGATGAGGAGAGAGAAAAAACAACAGATGAGGGAGGGAGAAAAAACAACAGATGAGGGAGAGAGAAAAACAACAGATGAGGGAGAGAGAAAAAACAACAGATGAGGGAGAGAGAAAAAACAACAGATGAGGGAGGAGAAAAAACAACAGATGAGGGAGAGAGAAAAAACAACAGATGAGGGAGAGAGAAAAAACAACAGATGAGGGAGGGAGAAAAAACAACAGATGAGGGAGAGAGAAAAAACAACAGATGAGGGAGAGAGAAAAAAACAACAGATGAGGGAGGAGAAAAAACAACAGATGAGGAGGAGAGAAAAAACAACAGATGAGGGAGAGAGAAAAAAACAACAGATGAGGGAGGGAGAAAAAACAACAGATGAGGGAGAGAGAAAAAACAACAGATGAGGGAGGGAGAAAAAACAACAGATGAGGAGAGAGAAAAAAACAACAGATGAGGGAGGAGAAAAAACAACAGATGAGGGAGAGAGAAAAAAACAACAGATGAGGGAGAGAAAAAAAACAACAGATGAGGGAGGGAAAAAAAAAACAACAGATGAGGAGAGAGAAAAACAACAGATGAGGGAGAGAGAAAAAACAACAGATGAGGGAGGGAGAAAAAAACAACAGATGAGGGAGAGAGAAAAAAAAACAGATGAGGGAGGGAGAAAAAACAACAGATGAGGGAGAGAGAAAACAACAGATGAGGGAGAAAAAACAACAGATGAGGAGAGAGAAAAAACAACAGATGAGGGAGGGAGAAAAAACAACAGATGAGGAGAGAGAAAAAACAACAGATGAGGGAGGGAAAAAAAAACAACAGATGAGGAGAAAAAACAACAGATGAGGGAGAGAGAAAAAACAACAGATGAGGGAGGGAGAAAAAAAACAACAGATGAGGGAGGGAGAAAAAACAACAGATGAGGGAGGGAGAAAAAAACAACAGATGAGGGAGGGAGAAAAAACAACAGATGAGGGAGGGAGAAAAAAACAACAGATGAGGGAGAGAAAAAACAACAGATGAGGGAGAGAGAAAAAACAACAGATGAGGGAGGGAGAAAAAACAACAGATGAGGGAGAGAGAAAAAAACAACAGATGAGGAGAGAGAAAAAACAACAGATGAGGGAGGGAGAAAAAAACAACAGATGAGGGAGAGAGAAAAAAAACAACAGATGAGGGAGAGAGAAAAAAACAACAGATGAGGGAGAGAGAAAAAAACAACAGATGAGGGAGAGAGAAAAAACAACAGATGAGGGAGAGAGAAAAAAACAACAGAGGAGGGAGAGAGAAAAAAACAACAGATGAGGGAGAGAAAAAAACAACAGATGAGGGAGAGAGAAAAAAACAACAGATGAGGGAGAGAGAAAAAAACAACAGATGAGGGAGGGAGAAAAAAACAACAGATGAGGGAGAGAGAAAAAACAACAGATGAGGGAGGGAGAAAAACAACAGATGAGGAGAGAAAAAAACAACAGATGAGGGAGGGAGAAAAAAACAACAGATGAGGGAGAGAGAAAAAACAACAGATGAGGGAGGGAGAAAAAAACAACAGATGAGGGGAGAGAAAAAAAAACAACAGATGAGGGAGAGAGAAAAAAACAACAGATGAGGGAGAGAAAAAAAACAACAGATGAGGGAGAGAGAAAAAAACAACAGATGAGGGAGAGAGAAAAAACAACAGATGAGGGAGGGAGAAAAAAACAACAGATGAGGGAGAAAAAAAACAACAGATGAGGGAGAGAGAAAAACAACAGATGAGGGAGGGAGAAAAAAAACAGATGAGAGAGAAAAAACAACAGATGAGGGAGGGAGAAAAAAACAACAGATGAGGGAGGAGAGAAAAAAACAACAGATGAGGGAGAGAAAAAACAACAGATGAGGGAGAGAGAAAAAAAAAACAACAGATGAGGGAGAGAGAAAAAAACAACAGATGAGGGAGGGAAAAAACAACAGATGAGGGAGAGAGAAAAAAACAACAGATGAGGGAGAGAAAAAAACAACAGATGAGGGAGGGAGAAAAAAACAACAGATGAGGGAGAGAGAAAAAAAACAGAAGAGGGAGGAAGAAAAAAACAACAGATGAGGGAGAGAGAAAAAAAAAAACAGATGAGGGAGAGAAAAAAACAACAGATGAGGGAGGGAGAAAAAAACAACAGATGAGGGAGGGAGAAAAAAACAACAGATGAGGGAGGGAGAAAAAAACAACAGATGAGGGAGAGAAAAAACAACAGATGAGGGAGAGAGAAAAAAAAACAACAGATGAGGGAGAGAGAAAAAAACAACAGATGAGGGAGAGAGAAAAAAACAACAGATGAGGGAGAGAGAAAAAAACAACAGATGAGGGAGAGAGAAAAAACAACAGATGAGGGAGAGAGAAAAAAACAACAGATGAGGGAGAGAGAAAAAAACAACAGATGAGGGAGAGAGAAAAAAACAACAGATGAGGGAGGGAGAAAAAAACAACAGATGAGGGAGAAAAAAACAACAGATGAGGGAGAGAGAAAAAACAACAGATGAGGGAGAGAGAAAAAACAACAGATGAGGGAGAGAGAAAAAAACAACAGATGAGGGAGGAGAAAAAAACAACAGATGAGGGAGAGAAAAAAACAACAGATGAGGGAGGGAGAAAAAACAACAGATGAGGGAGAAAAAAACAACAGATGAGGGAGAGAGAAAAAAACAACAGATGAGGGAGAAAAAAAACAACAGATGAGGGAGAGAGAAAAAACAACAGATGAGGGAGGAAGAAAAAACAACAGATGAGGGAGGAGATAAAAACAACAGATGAGGGAGGAAGAAAAAACAACAGATGAGGGAGGAAGAAAAAACAACAGATGAGGGAGGGAGATAAAAACAACAGATGAGGGAGAAAAAAAACAACAGATGAGGGAGAGAGAAAAAAACAACAGATGAGGGAGAGAGAAAAAAACAACAGATGAGGGAGGAAGATAAAAACAACAGATGAGGGAGGGAGATAAAAACAACAGATGAGGGAGGAAGAAAAAACAACAGATGAGGGAGGAAGAAAAAACAACAGATGACGGAGGAAGAAAAAAACAACAGATGAGGGAGGAAGAAAAAACAAGAGATGAGGGAGAAAAAAACAACAGATGAGGGAGGAAGAAAAAACAAGAGATGAGGAAGGAGAAAAAAACAACAGATGAGGGAGGAAGATAAAAACAAGAGAAGAGAGGAAAAAACAACAAATGAGGGAGGGAGAAAAAAACAAGTGAGGGAGGAAAAATAAAAACAAGAGATGAGGGAGGAAAATAAAAACAAGAGATGAGGAGGAAAATAAAAACAAGAGATGAGGGAGGAAAAAAAAACAAGAGATGAGGGAGGAAAATAAAAACAACAGATAAGGGAGGAAAATAAAAACAAGAGATGAGGGAGGAAAATAAAAACAAGAGATGAGGGAGGAAAATAAAAACAAGAGATAAGGGAGGAAAAGAAAAAACAAGAGATGAGGGAGGAAAATAAAAACAAGAGATGAGGGAGGAAAAAAAAACAAGAGATGGGGAGGAAAATAAAAACAAGAGATAAGGGAGAAAAAACAACAGATGAGGGAGGGAGAAAACACCACAGTGGGAGAGAAAAAAACAACAGATGAGGGAGAGAGAAAAAACACCACATGTGGGAGAAGAAAAAAACAACAGATGAGGGAGGGAGAAAAAACAACAGATGAGGGAGAGAGAAAACAACAGATGAGGGAGAGAGAAAACAACAGATGAGGGAGAGAGAAAACAACAGATGAGGGAGAGAGAAAAAACAACAGATGAGGGGAGAGAGAAAAAACAACAGATGAGGGAGAGAGAAAAACAACAGATGAGGGAGAGAGAAAAAAACAACAGATGAGGGAGGGAGAAAAACAACAGATGAGGGAGAGAGAAAAAACAACAGATGAGGGAGAGAGAAAACAACAGATGAGGGAGAGAGAAAAAACAACAGATGAGGGAGGGAAAAACAACAGATGAGGGAGAGAGAAAACAACAGATGAGGGAGGGAAAAAACAACAGATGAGGAAGAGAGAAAAAAACAACAGATGAGGGAGGGAGAAAAAACAACAGATGAGGGAGAGAGAAAACAACAGATGAGGAAGAGAGAAAAACAACAGATGAGGGAGGGAGAAAAAACAACAGATGAGGGAGAGAGAAAACAACAGATGAGGGAGAGAGAAAAAACAACAGATGTGGGAGAGAAAAAACAACAGATGAGGAGGGAGAAAAAACAACAGATGAGGGAGAGAGAAAAAACAACAGATGAGGAAGAGAGAAAAAACAACAGATGAGGGAGGGAGAAAAAACAACAGATGAGGGAGAGAGAAAACAACAGATGAGGGAGAGAGAAAAAAACACCACATGTGGGGAGAGAAAAAACAACAGATGAGGGAGGGAGAAAAAACAACAGATGAGGGAGAGAGAAAACAACAGATGAGGGAGAGAGAAAAAAACACCACATGTGGGAGAGAGAAAAACAACAGATGAGGGAGGGAGAAAAAACAACAGATGAGGGAGAGAGAAAACAACAGATGAGGGAGAGAGAAAAAACACCACATGTGGGAGAGAGAAAAAAACAACAGATGAGGGAGGGAGAAAAAACAACAGATGAGGGAGGAGAAAAAACAACAGATGAGGGAGAGAGAAAACAACAGATGAGGGAGAAGAAAACAACAGATGAGGGAGAGAGAAAACAACAGATGAGGGAGGGAGAAAACAACAGATGAGGAGAGAGAAAAACAACAGATGAGGGAGGGAAAAAACAACAGATGAGGGAGAGAGAAAAAAACAACAGATGAGGGAGAGAGAAAAAACAACAGATGAGGGAGAGAGAAAAAACAACAGATGAGGAGGGAGAAAAAAACAACAGATGAGGGAGAGAGAAAAAACAACAGATGAGGGAGAAAAACAACAGATGAGGGAGGGAGAAAACAACAGATGAGGGAGAGAGAAAAAACAACAGATGAGGGAGAGAGAAAAAACACAACATGATGGGAGAGAGAAAAAACAACAGATGAGGGAGGGAGAAAAAAACAACAGATGAGGGAGAGAGAAAAAACAACAGATGAGGGAGAGAAAAAACAACAGATGAGGGAGAGAGAAAAAACAACAGATGAGGGAGAGAGAAAAAACAACAGATGAGGGAGAGAAAAACAACAGATGAGGGAGAGAGAAAAAACAACAGATGAGGGAGAGAGAAAAAACAACAGATGAGGGAGAGAGAAAAAACAACAGATGAGGGAGAGAGAAAAAAACAACAGATGAGGGAGAGAGAAAAAAACAACAGATGAGGGAGGGAGAAAACAACAGATGAGGGAGAGAGAAAACAACAGATGAGGGAGAGAGAAAAAAACAACAGATGAGGGAGAGAGAAAAAAACAACAGATGAGGGAGAGAGAAAACAACAGATGAGGGAGAGAGAAAACAACAGATGAGGGATGAAGAAAAAAACAGATGAGGGAGGGAGAAAACAACAGATGAGGGAGGGAGAAAACAACAGATGAGGGATGAAGAAAAAAAATAGAGGTAGAGCATGAGGGAAGGTAGACAGAGGAGGAGGGAGGGCCAGAGAGTGAGAAAATGGGCAAATTTCTTTCTCTCTGTCTCTGTCTTTCTCTCTCTCTCTCTCTCTCTCTCTCTCTCTCTCTTTCTGACCTCTGACCTTGCCTGACCTCTGTGGTGTTTGTGGGGGGTGACAGGAATTTGTTCTTGCACAGTTCCCATCACCCAGCTCGGAGAGAAGAATGCCCCTGCTTCCCCCATACACCCCTGCTTCCCCCCATCCCTCCCTGCTTCCTCATCCCTCCCTGCTTTCCCCTGTACCCCCCTGCTTCCCCCATCCCTCCCTGCTTCCCCAGTCTCTTATCCTCCCCGCCAGCCCCTCCCTGCTTCCCCAGTCTCTTATCCTCCCCGCCAGCCCCTCCCCGCCAGCCCCTCCCTGCTTCCCCCATCCCTCCCTGCTTCCCCCATCCCTCCCTGCTTCCCCAGTCTCTTATCCTCCCCGCCAGCCCCTCCCCGGCCGCTTCAACTGTTTGTTTTCCCAGATATCAGGAGACGTTTAAACACTCCAGTTTACTGCTCTTAAAGATGGGAAAGATTGAACATCTTGAAGGGAATTGTGGTATGTGGATGTACTGTGGGGTCGTGTTAGAGAGGGGGAGAGAAATGAAAGGAAAGAGAGAATGGGATGGGTGGTTTAAAAGCCGAAGGGCAAAGCTACAGCTGACGGCCAGAGGCCCCTCACATTTCTCACACAAATACCTCCAGATATATAGATGCAGAGGTGACGGTATGAGACCACAGCCACCAGTAAGCCTAGATCTATGCCTGTCATGCCCAAACAACTACTTCTTTCCATACTTTATTTATTATTTATTTATTATAAATATGTGTTATTTATTTATTTTGCTCCTTTGCACCCCATTATTTCTATCTCTACTTTGCACATTCTTCCACTGCAAATCAACCATTCCACTGTTTTACTTGCTATATTGTATTTACTTCGCCACCATGGCCTTTTTTTGCCTTTTACCTCCCTTATCTCACCTCATTTGCTCACATCGTATATAGACTTGTTTATACTGTATTATTGACTGTGTGTTTGTTTTACTCCATGTGTAACTCTGTGTTGTTGTATGTGTCGAACTGCTTTGCTTTATCTTGGCCAGGTCGCAATTGTAAAATGAGAACTTGTTCTCAACTTGCCGACCTGGTTAAATAAAAGGTGAAATAAATAAATAAAATACAAATAAATAAAAATGCACACCGGTTAAGATTCAGTAGTGTCAGGGTGAGGTGTATTTAAAACACATTTCTTCCCCTCAGACGTCATTGCACGTGCGATAGAACAGCAGAGTTTGTACCCAAAACATTTTTGACCACAATGCTGAATGCTGATTTCCTTCAAACAAAGACTACAACAGATGCGCCTGTGGCGGCCAGTGATGCTGTTTCGCCGATCACGGAGCTTAGCTTCAAAGGAAAACTCCACTCAAAAACGATCTGTTGGTATTTGTTTCATTAGTCCATTGTTAATATGTTTTGCATGTCAGTAATCAAGTTTTCAAGATCTGTAACTTTCAGAATAGTGAAATCATTTTACATCATACAGTATGAGCATCATACGTGGAAGATAATTATACTCTTTCCTTTACCCCAGAGTAGGTGGTTTTCTCACATACACATTATACTGCTGTTCTACTGTATTACTCCAGTACTAGCCTTTACACAGTACAATACAGTGCCGTGCGGCCTGGCCTGGCTGTGGCTGTGATGGAGCAGCAGAGAGAGACGGAAGACAGAGATGTTCCTGAGACCATTCTCCATAAATCACAAGCAGTAATCGGGTCCTGTTTTTATCAGTAGAGGAGTAGTGCACCACTTCTCTTTCATCTCCTAATGCTTTGCCCTGACCGGACGCTGCTGCTGCCAGATGGATGGTCCACAGACCTCCCCTCATCTACTACCTGGTCACTGGCCTTAATCATACATCATGCTTCTGACCACTGTGCCATTATGACTTATTCACTTTCCACTTACTCTACTGTATGTTTGTGACCAACGTCCCTGTTTTCTGCAAGCTTGTGCAGCTTTCCTATATTTTCAAATGATTACTGCTCTTCAAAGATGGAAAATCTTGAAGGAAATGATGGTATAATTGGCTTTGTGGATGTACTGTGTGGTTGTGTTATAGAGGGGCAGAGAAATGGAAGGAAACAGAGAGGGCTGCTAGTGTTCTCTGTGAGAGGAGAGGGGGAACCTGGAAATGGCTCCTGGAGTGCAGCGTTTTGTCATCCGCGACCGTGACTCACTCTGAGCTGTAGGTCAAGCCAGTGAGGTCACTGACCACAGAGTTTGTGTTTTTCTTTCATTTGCAGCCTTTGGAAACATCTTTAGCAAATTTTCAGCTGTCAGGTATTCTGGAGATATAACATAAACACACTCTCTCCTCTATCCAGCCATATATGGCCCTGCCAAGTCCTTCCATACAGTAGGTTAATGTGGCCCTGCCAAGTCCTTCCATACAGTAGGTTAATGTGGCCCTGCCAAGTCCTTCCATACAGTAGGTTAATGTGGCCCTGCCAAGTCCTTCCATACAGTAGGTTAATGTGGCCCTGCCAAGTCCTTCCATACAGTAGGTTAATGTGGCCCTGACAAGTCCTTCCGTACAGTAGGTTAATGTGGCCCTGACAAGTCCTTCCATACAGTAGGTTAATGTGGCCCTGCCAAGTCCTTCCGTACAGTAGGTTAATGTGGCCCTGCCAAGTCCTTCCATACAGTAGGTTAATGTGGCCCTGCCAAGTCCTTCCATACAGTAGGTTAATGTGGCCCTGCCAAGTCCTTCCGTACAGTAGGTTAATGTGGCCCTGCCTGACAAGTCCTTCCGTACAGTAGGTTAATGTGGCCCTGCCAAGTCCTTCCGTACAGTAGGTTAATGTGGCCCTGCCAAGTCCTTCCGTACAGTAGGTTAATGTGGCCCTGCCAAGTCCTTCCATACAGTAGGTTAATGTGGCCCTGCCAAGTCCTTCCGTACAGTAGGTTAATGTGGCCCTGCCAAGTCCTTCCGTACAGTAGGTTAATGCGGCCCCACCTTGTCTGCTCTGTCTCTTCATACAACTGTCTAACTGAACAGCTTCATGTTATTCTCCTTTCATGTTATTCTCCTGACACACTCTGATGGTAAAACTCCTGATGGTAAAAACCTCTCCTCTCCTCTCCTCTCCTCTCCTCTCCTCTCCTCTCCCTCCTCTCCTCTCCCTCCTCCTCTCCCTCCTCCTCTCCTCTCCTCCTCTCCTCCCTCTCTCCTCTCCTCTCCTCTCCTCTCCTCTCCTCTCCTTTGCATGTGACGTCCTTGTCTTAAATAGTAGTATTGGCTTGAGCGAGGTAACCCCTAATTTGGGGTGTGAGTATTTAGGAGAAACTGAGGCGGGCTGGCCATGGTACACTCTGTAATTACGTTACCCTGTGATGTTAAAACAAGATTATGCTGCAGCTCTGCTGCTGGCTCCCCCAACGGCAATGGAAATCATAAACATAGCTAAAGAGGTTCGTTTTTTCTCTCCATTGGGTTCTGCAGTTTCTAACTTTCTCCCTATAGAACATCTCTACTCCTCCCACCTCTATCTGTCTGTTTGTCTACTCTTTGTCTTTTCCTTTGCTTGATCTGCTAAAAGGAATTCCTACAAACTAACTTAACCCATTACTCTCTAGGTGACATGGTTCATCTAGGCCCTCCCACTGTCCAGCTGGCTTAATGGGGAAGTTAGGGGAGGGTTATGGAAGAGGAGAGGGGAGAAATGAGAGGGGGGAGAAGAGAGGGGAGAGGAGAGGGGAGAAAAGAAAGGGGAGAGGAGAGGAGAGGAGAGGGGAGAGAGGGGCTTGCAAATGGGAGGTATGTGTGGAGGGGTGCCGTGCCGTGGCGGGCCTGGTGGGTGTTCTTGGTTTCAGGGTCAGGGTTAGTCAGTGTTTGTCAGTGCTGCAGCTGAGGAGGGGGATAATTAAGGAATCATTAGGGGCCTGGTGCCTCAACTTCCTTTATGGGGCCCTGCTCTAATAGGGGGAGGCAGGGGAGGGCCTGGCACCCATGTCCCTTTCCTCTCCCTGTCATGCCTCGCTCCCCCTTCTCTGCTGATTGAAAAGGAGGATTTGGGGATGATTAGGGGGTTCATTTATAGAGTTGGCCCAGCTTGGGGAGAAGGGGGAGGGGATTGGGCAAAAGGGTGACAAATCAAGTTAGTGCAAGTACCCGTCTTTCCCCCTGTATCCACAGACGTCATAGAGCAGCCCACAGTCCCTATGTATGGGTCTAGCAAGACTACACCTCCACAGACATAAGCCTAGCTCCACATAAACAATTGTCTGTTTCCTCCAGTCTCATTGTGCTAGGGCTCAGCCCCTGGTGAATGGCTCAGCCCCTGCATGTGGTCCATCTATCCTGGTGTGCTGTAATGACACACAGCCAGCCTGTCTCTGCTCTCCTCTCCTCGGCCCAGTGAGTCAGAACTGCTCTACACCGACGCACTTAGACGTGAATCATGGAAGATGTACAGCTGAGAACAGCCAATGGGCCGTGACCAATAAGGAGAGGGAAACAGGGCTGTGTGTGTGATCATTAGCTCAACAAAAAGATGAGCATAAAGGCTGTATCAGACAGTAGAATATCTCACAACAGCAGTCACTAAATGGACTGTAGGGATGTGGTTTGTATGGATTGTGGAGGTGAATGAATGTTAGATTGTCATGTGATTTCTCCCGTTGTCCTCAGTGCAGGCAGGTTGGCATGAACCATCTAGCTTCAGGCTGCTACTGGGGATTTATTGCTCTTCATTTTATTGTTGCAGCACACCGCCTTATCTAATCAGCAGTGTGTGTGTGTGTGTGTGTGTGTGTGTGTGTGTGTGTGTGTGTGTGTGTGTGTGTGTGTGTGTGTGTGTGTGTGTGTGTGTGTGTGTGTGTGTGTGTGTGTGTGTGTGTGTGTGTGTGTGTGTGTGTGTGGTGTGTGGTGTGTGGTTATGGCCTGTGGTTGTGTTGTGTGTGAGAGTGAGCAGGTTACGGTGTGATGGTGTATTTACTGATTTTGCCCCATCCCACAAGGTACTATTGACCCAGAACGTAGACATGGAGCAGGCTCCCTGGAAAGTATTGTGTGTGAGTGTGAGCATGTGTGCCCTGTGTGTGTGTATGTGTGCTGTAAAGTGGAGAGTTGTAAATGTGTGTGAGTGTGTGTGCTCTGTATTTGCTGCATTGTAGGTGACGCAGCAGTGTCTCCTCCAGTGAGGCACTTGGAGTGCTGTCAGAGAGATGAATGAGTGGCTTTATATCGACTACTGCTCTCTGCCTCTCCGCAGCCTCATCCCTCCCTCTCCTCTGCTCGTCCTCTCTTCCCCCTCCAGTACCCTCTCGGTCCCTCTTTTTCTTCACTACTTCACCATCCCTTTGTCTTTCCCACACTCCCTCCCCCATGCTACCTCACATCTCCTTCAGCCCCTCCCTCTATTTCCTTTTCTGTCCTTTCCTCCCTGTCTCCATCTGTCTGTCTCTCTCCCCCTTTTCTGTCCTTTCCTCCCTGTCTCCATCTGTCTGTCTCTCTCCCCCTTTTCTGTCCTTTCCTCCCTGTCTCCATCTGTCTGTCTCTCTCCCCTTTTCTGTCCTTTCCTCCCTGTCTCCACCTGTCTGTCTCTCTCCCCCTTTTCTGTCCTTTCCTCCCTGTCTCCATCTGTCTGTCTCTCTCCCCCTTTTCTGTCCTTTCCTCCTGTCTCCATCTGTCTGTCTCTCTCCCCTTTTCTGTCCTTTCCTCCCTGTCTCCATCTGTCTGTCTCTCTCCCCCTTTTCTGTCCTTTCCTCCCTGTCTCCATCTGTCTGTCCCTCTCCCCTTTTCTGTCCTTTCCTCCCTGTCTCCATCTGTCTGTCCCTCTCCCCCTTTTCTGTCCTTTCCTCCCTGTCTCCATCTGTCTGTCTCTCTCCCCCTTTTTTGTCCTTTCCTCCCTGTCTCCATCTGTCTGTCTCTCTCCCCCTTTTCTGTCCTTTCCTCCCTGTCTCCACCTGTCTGTCTCTCTCCCCCTTTTCTGTCCTTTCCTCCCTGTCTCCATCTGTCTGTCTCTCTCCCCCTTTTCTGTCCTTTCCTCCCTGTCTCCATCTGTCTGTCTCTCCCCCTTTTCTGTCCTTTCCTCCCTGTCTCCATCTGTCTGTCTCTCTCCCCCTTTTCTGTCCTTTCCTCCCTGTCTCCATCTGTCTGTCTCTCTCCCCCTTTTCTGTCCTTTCCTCCCTGTCTCCATCTGTCTGTCTCTCCCCCTTTTCTGTCCTTTCCTCCCTGTCTCCATCTGTCTGTCCCTCTCCCCCTTTTCTGTCCTTTCCTCCCTGTCTCCATCTGTCTGTCCCTCTCCCCCTTTTCTGTCCTTTCCTCCCTGTCTCCATCTGTCTGTCTCTCTCCCCCTTTTCTGTCCTTTCCTCCCTGTCTCCACCTGTCTGTCTCTCTCCCCATTTTCTGTCCTTTCCTCCCTGTCTCCACCTGTCTGTCTCTCTCCCCCTTTTCTGTCCTTTCCTCCCTGTCTCCATCTGTCTGTCTCTCTCCCCTTTTTTGTCCTTTCCTCCCTGTCTCCATCTGTCTGTCTCTCTCCCCCTTTTCTGTCCTTTCCTCCCTGTCTCCACCTGTCTGTCTCTCTCCCCCTTTTCTGTCCTTTCCTCCCTGTCTCCATCTGTCTGTCTCTCTCCCCCTTTTCTGTCCTTTCCTCCCTGTCTCCATCTGTCTGTCTCTCTCCCCCTTTTCTGTCCTTTCCTCCCTGTCTCCATCTGTCTGTCTCTCTCCCCCTTTTCTGTCCTTTCCTCCCTGTCTCCATCTGTCTGTCCCTCTCCCCCTTTTCTGTCCTTTCCTCCCTGTCTCCATCTGTCTGTCTCTCTCCCCCTTTTCTGTCCTTTGCTCCTGTCTCCATCTGTCTGTCTCTCTCCCCTTTTCTGTCCTTTCCTCCCTGTCTCCATCTGTCTGTCTCTCTCCCCCTTTTCTGTCCTTTCCTCCCTGTCTCCATCTGTCTGTCTCTCTCCCCCTTTTTTGTCCTTTCCTCCCTGTCTCCATCTGTCTGTCTCTCTCCCCCTTTTCTGTCCTTTCCTCCCTGTCTCCATCTGTCTGTCTCTCTCCCCCTTTTTTGTCCTTTCCTCCCTGTCTCCATCTGTCTGTCTCTCTCCCCCTTTTCTGTCCTTTCCTCCCTGTCTCCATCTGTCTGTCTCTCTCCCCCTTTTCTGTCCTTTCCTCCCTGTCTCCACCTGTCTGTCTCTCTCCCCCTTTTCTGTCCTTTCCTCCCTGTCTCCATCTGTCTGTCTCTCTCCCCTTTTTCTGTCCTTTCCTCCCTGTCTCCATCTGTCTGTCTCTCTCCCCCTTTTCTGTCCTTTCCTCCCTGTCTCCATCTGTCTGTCTGTCTCTCTCCCCCTTTTCTGTCCTTTCCTCCCTGTCTCCACCTGTCTGTCTCTCTCCCCCTTTTCTGTCCTTTCCTCCCTGTCTCCATCTGTCTGTCTCTCTCCCCCTTTTCTGTCCTTTCCTCCCTGTCTCCATCTGTCTGTCTCTCTCCCCCTTTTCTGTCCTTTCCTCCCTGTCTCCACCTGTCTGTCTCTCTCCCCCTTTTCTTTCCACTCTCCAGGTGGTGGAGCCTCAGAGCCTCTCTTTGCGTTATTGTGCCCCCTAGAAAGCACCAGTGCATTCCACTACTAAATGATTCTGTACTGTGTATAGCCGTGCTGTTTGAATGGGCTGATACACATATCAGCTGAGTACACACATAGAGGCTGCGTCATAGCGTCGAAACGCGGGGGTCAAAGTGCTGTTGGTTAATGCCCACTCTAACAGTGTCTGTCTCTAAGCTCTGTCTGGCTTTATGTAGATTGAACTGCTCCTCGCAACTGGGAAGTGGAGTAATTTGTCTTGAATATTACACCTTGTCTATTTTCTCTCCCTAGCTGCTGCAATCAATGACAATTCAGAGGCACAGATTAGAGAACAAATAGAGAGTGTCATGGGAGACTCCCTCCTGCTGACTGGCGTTGTTGTTCTGCGCTCTATGATTATAGATGACAATCCCTGACACACACGTGGTGCTCATCAGGGTGATGGGGAGGGGGGTTGTAGGCAGGGGGATGAAACTCACTCTCTGTGGGGCTTCCACGACATGGCAGCGACTGCACCGCAGATATTTTAATCATTGGGAAAATCAAACATCCAATCATCAATCTTGGCAGAGGAATTTGCTGTCACGCGGAGGGA